>NW_004524851.1:1876844-1882754 GCF_000260255.1 Octodon degus
CCTTACCTACGGGATGGAGTCCTCACTCTTCCTTACCTACGGGATGGAGTCCTCACTCTTCCTTACCTACGGGATGGAGTTCTCACTCTCCCTTAGCTATGGGATGGGAGTAGGTGAAGGAACCTGCCTCACTGTCCACATGGGATCATGGGCACGTGCTCCTCTCGGGGAGCTGAGGACAGAGAGCCGGGTTGGGTGGCAGTGGTTCAAGGCAGTGTCACCGTAGCAGCTGTGAATTTGGGGTCCAATGGCTGGCGAACCACCATGACTGTGAGTGTGATATTGTATGCACAACAGGATACTTGTGCTGGGTGGTGCATCCACATGGGCAAGTACAGGACTTAATGGGGCGGGTCCGACCCTGGTGGAGATCGAGTGAGAAAGGGAAAGGATCAGAGAGACAGACCCAGCCTGGCTGCTGTCAGGAAACCCAGTTACACACCGGGAAGGCCTGAGGCAGCCAGGTGCGGCCGCAGGGCTGGCCGGTGCCCAGCACGCCACACCCACCAGCGGGCAGGAAATCACTTTCACAGGTATTGTTCTAGCTTTCAGCTTTAAAGAGCTTTTATTTGATTTAGATGGCTCAGCACAGAGGCCAGTGGTGAGACTGTGACAAATTCCCCAGAGACCTTCTTTGCCAAAGAACTTTAGAGTGCTCATACCTAACTATAATTTAAAAGAAACAATTTGTTGTTCTTAAATATTACCTAAATGATTAGTATTATTTTCAATACTCGAGGAAAAAGAGAGTAATAACATTAGCTAATTAGTAACCTAAAAACTTTATTTTCACATGACTATATTAAAAATTTAGTATTTTTTAATATAGACTAATTCTTGCCCAAACTATATGCAGGCAAAGAAAACTGAAGATTTCCTGAAAATTTTTCCTTAATTACCTTTGACCTTGAACAAGCTTAAGAATTTCCACATAGTTGTATAATTTACAGTCAGCGTCGCTGGAAATTATTGTTACAGATATGTGACTTAACTAACTGGTTTTTCAAGGAAGGATTTTATTATTTTATTTATTTTGTATTTTAGAGAAGGGTCTACAGGGTGTTCAGGGTCTCTCTACTAGATCAGACTCGTAGTGAGTCTCCTGTTTACAGCCTGCCAAGTGCTGGGATTACAGGCACGCACCACCACGCCCAGTCTCAATAGCTGTCTCAGCTCACCCTGGGGTAGAATCCAGCACGGCAGCCCTGGGGATCGAACTCGGGCTGCTGAGCTCTGCCTAAGCATGTGCTTTAGTCTGCTGAGCTACCTGGCCAGCCTGACCATAATAGCTTTGGATCCTGCTTGGAGTCGTTATTTGGGAGTCAGAACACATGCCCGTGATAGTGGCTGCTGAACATTAGTATGCAATCATTTAGACTTAGTTTATTGTTGGGGTTTTGTTTGTTTGTTTCCTCTTTATTTTATCGGTACACCTTAGATATGCGCAGTGAAAGTGTTCATCCCAGGAGACTTGCCCCTGTACTTGGCCTGGCTTGCTGCGGTTGGCCCCTTTCCCCGTGCTCCCCTCCTTCAGCTGCTGTCCCCCTCCTCACTTAGAAAAGCTTTGTTTCCATTTCTTCCTTCTATTGTTTTCTCTGTGCCTCTTCCTCTTCCTCTTTAATTTTCAAGAGGAGCTAAATACATTCTCCAAAAGTAGGCCCAGGTTGGAGCATTGGTCAGTTGTTGGAATAACTTAAGGAATCAATTGTTAAGTTAATTATGACTCACGTAACTTTAATATTGATGTTTTCTAAGAAATAATGATATGTAAGAAATAAAATGATTATAAAATTGCTTCGAAGTATATTTTAACAAATCAAGTCTTTAAAACTCTGCTTGAAAGTATTAGAACTGTTTTAGTAATTGTACAGCCTAAATGCCTTGAAAATTTACCAAATAATCTCTGTGTGTGTGTGTGTGTGTGTGTGTGTGTGTGTGTGTGTGTCTGTCTGTCTGTATGTCTGTCTGTCTCCCCATTTTTCACTTGCTCTATTATTTCTCAAAGAAGCCTAAAATTAGGCAAATAAAACAAAAATAACGACATATATATGGTTTATCTGTATGTAAGTTACTTGACATATAGTTTTCATTTGTTATAAGAGTCAAAACTTGGCAGCAACCCTATGAAACTGACAAACTTTTATGTCATTCTCGGTCATACCTCGCAAGTTCTACTTTTAGCCATCAAAGCATCCGAGTGCGCTACAATTACGAAGGCAAAGTTATGCAATGGCTCCTCTCGCCTTCATCAGCATCAATAGGAACCCCAATTACCAGTCAGGGGCACAGTGAAGATTCTATTTGCAACATTAATTTCTTGATGAAACAATTGAGCTAATTGTCACAATAATCAAAGGCTGCAATTCAATAGGCGATTGCTGTCTCCTAGGCTTGGTGATGCTGGTTAAGCTGAGAGCTCAGACTGCTGAATCCCACCGTCAGCAGTGGAAGACAATTGAAGTGGGACGTGGGAGAGTAAATCTGGCAGAGGCCACATGCACTAGAGTTCCTGCATTTTAAGGACAAACTGAAACTTGCTGATGGCAAGAAAAATTAGTGGACCTCTTGAAGCTCATAAAGCAATGTTAAATATAATCGCCTAACGCTTCAAATAGAAGGCCTGAGGGCCTCTGGCACAGCACAGCACTACATATTTTGGAAAGTTAGAAAGAATGAAGTTCAATATTTTCATCATAAAGACAAAGACATGGTAAATACCTGAGGAGATATAGTTATCATGATTTAAATACTGTACAAATATGCACAAGTCAAAATATCACACACACACACACACCCCACATTAACATATACAAGTTTGTGTTTTGTTGTCTCAGTTCAAATTTTATTTATTTATTTACTGTACTATGAAATAGAATCAAGACCTTTTGCTTGGCAGGCAGGCACTGTGCCACTGAGTTATATCCCCACCCAGAAATGTTATTTGAAGATGAGTAATTCTGTGATATCTCTTTCAGCTGTCTTAAATTACATAGGAAAGCATGGCTGGGAAGTCTGATGTAGTTTGCCTTAACCACAGGATTTGGGGCAGAGGCAGAAAAATACAGTCATATATAACGCGGTAAGTCACAAAGTGTCAGTGACTTCGCACATTTCTTTGCCACTGTATCCTACCTTTATTTGCCTAGAATTCTAGAAATAGTTTCACAACCTCTCAAAAGAAAAATCACATTTCACTACAAGGTACAGTTAGGTACCTTTCAGATATCTCATCCTTGCCTGCCAGTCAGGGAAATACTTATTTGTCATGGTATTTTTAAAAGGAGGACTATGTAGTCTATTCGGGCTGCTCTAGCAGAATACCACAAGCAAGCTGGTATTCAGTAATACGCCTTTTAACTTTTGTCCTTCTAGAGACAGAGCAGTTGAAGGCGATGACCAGGATATACGGGGTCTGGCAAGGGTCAGTTTCCTGGTCTTTTCTCTGTCTTTCATGTCAGAGGAACAAAGCAACTGTCTCAGGCCTGGCTTCTCAGAACTACCTGCATACATAAATGCAGACTGCTATCGCACCCCAAGGTCTTACCTGCTAAGGCCTGAAGTGTTTTACTCCCAACATAAGATGCAAACACTTACCACACAGCAGAGGTGTAAAATATTTTTATCTAGTATCAAAAATGATTGTGAGCTGGAGAGACAGCTCAGCGGTCTAAGTGCCTGCCTGGAAGCACAAGGACCCACGTTCCATCCCCGATGCCGTGCACCATGCCAGTCCCGTGCTGAGCTGGCCACTGAGGCTGGTCGCGATGGTGCACACCCGTGGCCCCAGGGCTGGGGAGGCCAAGACAGGAGGCTAAGTAGGAGTCCAAATTGCATAGTGAGACCCTGTACCAAATAAATAAATAAATAAATAATTTTAAAAAATAATTGTGTTAATAAAATTATGCAGAGGTCAAAAGTAGGAATTAAAAAAGTATGAATTAAGGTTGCACGTGTTGCCTCCAGTTCCGGAGACAATCTTGTGAAACTCTTTATGATTGAGAAATCACCACACGCTTTCCATTTACAAAGAAAGTAAGACTTAAATTTCTTTGACAAAACTGATTACTGGGAGAGATTTTAAAATAAAACAGCATCTGAAGCTGAATGTCTGGCCCCGAAGGGCATGACTCCATACTGTCGGAGGCGCTCTTCCAAGGAGCACCTCTACGGGGATCCAGCTTTGCATCCCAGGAGGGTCTTTCCCAAGCCCGTTATCTTGGCTCAAATAACACTCCCCATTAGCTGGGATTGTGCAAAATGATTGCAACTCAAACTTTATTCCTTATAAAAGATCGCTCCATTCCAGACTCAGTAACAAGATGCACACAGCACTAAGGGAAGGCTCAGGCATTTTAGTGATGCAGAGATTTAATGTGAGCGGCTGCCACAGAGTGTGCACCAGGCCCCGTTCTGAAGCATCCATAATTTATGAAACTTGAAGAGGATGCTATAAGGTTGCACGATCTGATCTGTTATCCCACATAAAAGATGAGAAAATAGAAAATCAAGCTAAATTTAACAAAAATAGCTCACAGAAATAGTGCAGAGCTCTCATTCTTAAGAGGAAAACTAATATTTTATGAGTCATGAGAGCAGGCAGGCAAACCTCAGCCAAGGTCCGGGGCCTCAGCCACACTCCCTCATCCTTCACGTCGGGGACGTGCGTGTCAGGGAGCTGCCTGCAACCCTGCAGACTCTACACCATTGGAACCCTACCTTTCCTTTGTCAGCTGGAGCCTTTACTGATTTTAAGAAGGGCATGAAGATGGACAGTTTCTTAGAGCGGAACATGGAGCTGGCCTAAGCAGCTCCCAATAAAAAAAAATAGATGCCTTTCCAAGAAGTTTTCAAGCCAGTTTGTAAACACAACCATTATTAAAAATAAATTAGAGCCCTAACATTCAGATGTACTAAAGTGAAAGATGTGTTACTTCCGGTCATTATGCCTGTTTCTAGGCAGATCATCTTAAGACCCGTGAATTCTTAGGACGCTGTGCTGCGGTGCAGTGTTTGCAGGTGGGCTGTCGTGGGCCTGTAAGTCAGCCAGGATGAGATTCCATTACGCACCGTTTCCAGATGCTAAAGCCCGGGCCTCACTTCATCACTGTGTTGGTCGGATGCACAGAGCAAACAGGAAGCATAGGCAGTGTGGATTGCGTCTAAAGCTACGCTGCGTCTGCGTGGTCGCCCTGTGAGCAGCGTGGCATGTGTGGAAGCGCCCCTTCCGCTCCTGGGCTGGACTGCAAGGGCACCCCACCCCCAAATAAACTGAGAGTCATTATGTGATTCAGCAAAGAACTTTCTCCCATCGCTGCTGAACAATGAAGGTCCAACACAATCACACCTGAGGGCATGAGGAAGATTGTCATGCCAGGTCTGACTCACACGTGGCGGCCTGACAGCTTAGCGCCCAATTAGACAATCAAGCCTGTACTTGTAATTTGATTTTATAAAATAATTATTGAATTGCCCCATGAGTTCTGCCAAAATCAGTGAAAACATTCCTTTAGAATCAATGGGCTGTAAGAATTCACAACAGAGAGCAGTACGCACTTATACTGGGTGTAAGTTCAGTGCTGCAAATTGTTAACATCAGTGAGACTTCTAATAAATGTGTGCGCGCACACACACACACACACACACACAGAGACATACAGACATACAGACAATTTGCTTTCTCTGCAAAGCCAAATAAATTCCCAATGCTTTCTTAACTTGGGTAGAATTCCCAGTTATCCAGATTCTCTCTCTCTCTCTCTCTCTCTCTCTCTCTCTCTCTCTCTCTCTCTCTGTCTTTGTCTCTGTCTCTCTCTCTCTCTATCTCTCCGTCTCTCTCTGTCTCTCTGTCTCTGTCTGTCTGTCTGTCTGTCTGTCTCTCTCTCTCTCTCTCTCTCTCTCTCTGTATCTCTC
>NW_004524851.1:1882884-1884495 GCF_000260255.1 Octodon degus
TCTCTCTCTCTCTCTCTCTCTCTCTCTCTCTCTCTCTCTCTGTATGGAAGGAGTCCAGTGGTACCACAAGAAGTGAATTCGTCCCTGCTAAGTGTAAGAAGAGGATCATCTGCTCTACCAAAGCCAGGACCACCCTACCTGTATACAATGTACAATGTTTGTGTACAGTGGTGATTCCCACTTGGCCTACCTTCGACCTGGCTTGCAGAGAGCAGTGTGGGCCACAGGGCTCGGGCAAAGGGTGGCCAGCATGTATTGGCTGCTCAGATAATAGCCAGATATTGCTCATTGCCTGCAATTCAATAGAGAGCACATTCCAGGAGAGAGAGAAATCCTCATCTCAGAGTGATCACAAGGTGACAAAAATTAGTCTTTTGTCAGGCCAAGGCGGGGATATGGTGATGTAATGTTCCACTCAGCCAATTACTTCAAAGTTTCCAAACCGGCCAGAAGTCCCACTCTGGCTCTGGCATGTGCGGTGTAATTTCCTCTTATGCAGAGCTGCCAGCTCCCCCAGGTTAGTGTTCTGCTGTTCTCCTAAACAAATACAGAAAAGGGCACATGCTTATGCTGCATCATTTCCATTCATTTGGCTGCTCTGTGATGCTCTCTGGGACATCCTCCGTGTCCTCCTGATGTTTCTGTTCATTACCAGACTGGCAGGCGTGGCACAGCCTCGACCTGGGCTGTGTGCACAGCTCGCCTACCATCCTGGGAATAGAAGGCAAGGAGTCACTCAGTAGCCCCCGGCACTTTGTTGTGCCCCTGCTTCCCACACTCTTCACCCTCCTGTGCTTGTCATCATCAGAGAAGAGTTGGCCCCATGGCCTCAGGGTCTTCTGTTCCAGTGGCTTGGTAAGTTTGGCCCAAACTCCATTTCACCCTTCTCTTGCGGATTGCCAGTCTGTTACCCCTTCAGATTGGCTCAGTGTGTACTGAGAGTACCAACTGTAAGGGCAGAGTGACTCTGTGGATACCACTGTTCCCTCCCTGTCACATGGCCCTGTAGACATATCTGTCAATGTTCATGCCCTGTGAATCCAGGCTTCCTTGTCTGTCTGTCCATAGCTGGGCTACTCAGCAGAACTGATAAAAATGTCACTGTCATAGAGAACAGAGTCACCCTGCGCCCTCTGGAATCTGAATCTAAATGCCTCTTCTGCTCTGGGAGCTGGCCCTCCTTGCTGTGTGCTGCCATGGTGGGTGGGAAGCTGCCCACCAGAAGAGCAGTCAGTGGGTCGTTGAGAGGGACACCCCTGGGTGGAAGAGTGGAAGCAACCAGGGTCCCCGACTGAACCAGGGCAGCTGAAATCTGTGGACCTCTCAGGGTGGCTGCTCTCTGGCCACATGGGCAAGAATCCACAGGTGGGGCAGTCACACCCGAAGCCAGCCCATGGCAGGGTGTGTTAAGGAGGGAGACTAAGATCTAGACGTGTTCTAGCCACTTGACTCTGCAGAACTGTCTTCTGATGGACAGAAAAAGCTCTCTGCTGATGTAGACTGAGAAGCAGTACCTTGGTGTGATGAAAAGACCCTCCACACGTGGACCTGAGAGGAGCGCCAGGCCAGGGGCAGCAACCTGGAGGAGCACGGGGACCCCGCCAGGCCAGG
>NW_004524851.1:1884595-1896513 GCF_000260255.1 Octodon degus
AGCACGGGGACCCCGCCAGGCCAGGAGCAGCAACCTGGAGGAGCACGGGGACCCCGCCAGGCCAGGGGCAGCAACCTGGAGGAGCACGGGGACCCTGCCTTCTGGGGAATTCACTATATACAGAGGGTGCGAGAGGTTCGTGGCCTCAGAGTCCGCAGCCCTTGACCGAACGGCCACACTCTGGCTGGCCCTGGCTCACTGATCAGTACTCTGATCGGTCATGGTAGGTTGGCTGCTGCTCTGACTGGCCCTAACAGATGAGGCACTGATTTGGCCTGTGCAAAAGCCCTTGTGTACTGGGTTCGAACTGAGTAGAGACCGAGCCCAAAATGGATTAGAATTTAGTGAGCCTTTGTTAGCCAGTCAGCGGCTGGCCAGCAAACTCCATGCAGGGAAAAGCCAACCAGCCCCAAAACAGAATGAAGCGTAGTCTTTTATAAAAAGAAAGCCACATCCCTGTGGACACAGCTGCGAGCTGTTTACGACTAGGAGGTTTTCACAGTTTTTATCGATAAGCGGAACTTGCCCCAGATGGGACCTGTTAAGCAAGCTGTTTACAAGATATGGTTAGGGCAGAAGCACATATTTTCAGAGTAGATGACAGGAAGCCACTTTAGTGTGGACACAAGATTCCTCCTAGAAATTTCCCACAGTTGTAGCACAAAATTCAGTTAACCCGTTATACCTCACAGCTGGAAAGACAGCAGAGCTGCCCTCACTGGGCAGCAGGAAGAAGGCGGGGTCCCCGTGCTCCTCCAGGAAGAAGATGGGGTCCCCGTGCTCCTCCAGGAAGAAGATGGGGTCCCCTTGCTCCTCCAGGAAGAAGATGGGGTCCCTGTGTTCCTCCGGGAAGAAGGCGGGGTCCCCATGCTCCTCCAGGTTGCTGCCCCTGGCCTGGCATTCCTCTCAGGTCCACATGCTGAGGGTCCCACAACCTCCAGAAGCCCCACAGGAGCCCAGGCCCTGGGGAGACCTACCCCGGCCATGGTGCACACCTTGGCCTACATGGGCACATGCCTTGCTACACATCCATTCCTAATCTGGGACCTACCTCACCTGTGCCCTGGCCTGCTCCACCAGCCCATCCAGGACTCAAATCTTTCAGTCATGTGCCACTTGCTGCCGGCCCCTCACTACTCCAGCTTTGGGTGTACCTGAGGCTTTGCCTATGCATGGGGACTGGGCTTCTGGAGCCTCTCCTGCTTCACCTACCTGAGCTCTTCCTACATGCTCTATACTTTATTATTAGTTACAATTTACATATACATTCTTTCCTTTTGTGAATGTCCCTATCATGCATGCCTAGAACGCACTTTCTTTTCTTGCAGTATTGAGAAAAGAGCCCAAGGTCTTTGAACTGAGCTATATCCCCAGACACATTTAAAAATTTAAAATATTTGAGACAGGATCTCCTTATTTGCTAAGTGCTGCGGATGGGCTCCAGCTTGTCATTCTCCTGCCTCAGCCTCCTAGTGTGCTGGGATTGCAGATGTGTGACCCTTCCCCTGGCGACCACACTACCTACTGGTCCCCTTGGAACTCACCCGCAGCCTGTCCTAGCAAGTGCTCTCACTGAGTATCATTCCCGACCTTCCTACCCGTCGCCTGTAGCCCTTGCCATGTGCTGTTAGGGGAGGGTTCACCTCACGCAAGAGATTGCACCACATTGCTTGGTAAAGCAGTTACTTATTTAATCTTATTTCCTTCTAGAACATGATAGCATAGGGAGGGCTGTGCCTCTCTTCATGAGATCAGGGTCTGTCCGGCTCTGCCTAGCGCCTGCTCTGTGGCATTGCAGGTGAAAGCGAGAGGCGTGCCCCATATGCCAACGTGTCCACAACGGGCTTGGAACGCTCAATCTGGACAACATGTGGAGCTGGGGCCTTACAGCTGGAGGGAGTGAGTAGAATTGTACAATGACATGCAAATCACATTCCTGCCACAGATAAGTGTTTTTAGTGCTTTAAGACATTCTTCATCTGCTGTTTTCCCTGCCTTGACTGAGTCGCTTGAACCTGGGGCTGCTGGATTCTATCTATGCATGGATTGGAAAGGCAGCATTTGTACAAACTGTATCATAGTGTACCCCCAGATCACCTCTATATTCAAAAAGATGCCCTCAAATCTACTATTTGCCTTTCTAGAAAACCTATTTCCCTGTAATTTAGGAAGGATTTGAGCAAGTGATTCCTCGGCACACATGCATGAGCCAGGAGCATGCTGGCTGCCCACTGACAAATTCTGAAGGTGATTGTAGTCCACGGGTCAGTGGCTTCCGCTGAAATGAAAGATAAGATGTTTACTGATGGCAGATGTAAAACACAGCATGTGGGTACAGCAACGTGGTCCTTCACAGACACTGTGTGCAGCGCACTAGTGCTTCCTGAAGCGGAGATGTGCGTTCCTGCCGGTGTGCACCAGCTCTGGGGGCCACCAGGAGCCTCAGGGGCAGGCGCCAACATTTGTCACCTTCACGGCTGTTGGCTCTTATTCCACAGCTCAGAGGGTCCGCTCCCTAGGGAAAGGCAGGGGTGGGGGTCCTTCCCAGGACCTGTGCTGCAGCAGGGGAGGCCTCCCTCACTGAACTTCTCTGGGCAGTGGGCAGTTCCCACCGGAGGGAACCCACCAGGAGGGAACCCGGCAAGAGCCCGGCTTCAAACAGTGCAGCACACACAGCAAGATGGTGGATTTCACCAGCAGCCTTTCAAATCCCCATCTGCTGATGTTCTGGGGGATGGAGTATGCCCTCCCCACACCCTAACCCCCAGCACAAGCAATTTGAAATGGGGTACACACAAAGTCACCTCGCAATGCATCTTTCACCCCTACCAACTGTGCTCCTTCTCTGACACTGGTCATGAAATGCTGTGGTAATGAGCTAGCCCCTCCTCGCTCCGTGGGTTCATGCTTTCTGTACATTGCATTCAACACATAGAAATTAGCTTAGTTTAGAAAGAGAATGTCTCTGCTGCCTGGGAGTGGCCCAGGAAACACGTTATACAGTGTGGAAAGTGTCCAAATTGTGTGGAATCAGACCTCTCAAAATTCAATTGTGTTTTGATTTTAAGAGCATCTTATCATTTTCTTTCAAGTTTGTATGCTGTTTCACCTCATTAACAACATAAATTTCTTGAGCAACAATGTCTATTTGTCTTAATTTATTTATAGTTTGTTGTACTACCTGGTAAAAAAGTACACGCTGCCTATTTCTGAGCAAATGGGCAAAGGTCAGGACAATTTCATTTCAGCCTCATTTGACTGATAGCTTCTGAAGTAGAAAATAAGGGTAAATTCAAGATATCCTTGTGTTTTGAAGCAGAGCTACCTAGAGTGTGACAGTCTCTTTGGGATGTGAGGGGAACTAAGCGTTGTCTCGGGAGCTGTCAGAGGCACTGCGAGGATCAAATGAGAAGTCCTCGAGCCCTGAGGACATGATGAGCGCCCTTCGCATCAAAGGCTACAACGTTCTAAAGCCTCGTGTGACGGGAGCATAACGGGTCTGAACTAGTTCCTCCTGAGCTTTCACTGTGCGGGGTGTGGCCAAGGAGGCACTGAACGTTTATTTTAAAATATAATAAAAGACATATTGCCATTTACCCTTCTTATCTCACTGCAGGGACAAATACCTGACACCCAAAATGAAGGAAGGAAGATTTATTTAGCTCACAGCTGGTGGAGGTTTCAGCCCATACTCAGCTGGCTCCTGGCAGAGCAGCACAGGGCAGAGGGCATTCATCCCTGGTGCGGCAAAGACCAGAGAGGGAAGGGTGAGGCAGCAGCCCAGGCAGTGAGCTGGCCTCTCTCCCCTGTTTACATTGTACTGCAAATTACCTGCCCCAGGCCAGGTACAGCACTCTCACCCACAGTAATCACAAACTCCAAAAGTTGCCCTGTGACTGCTTGAGGCTTTGGGGGGCAACTAGACACAAACCATAACACTTCTCAAAAGATTCCTCCTTTATGAGGTGTGCTCAAAAATACAGTGAATGCTGCCGCCAAGCACCATCCAAAGGAATGGCCAAGTTGTAAGGCAGGAAACTGTCCTCAGACTCTATACGGCATGTCTGGCACCCTGTGGCTTCTCCATCTTCCAAAAGTCAAAATGACCATAAAAGTGAAGTGTTTTCCATCACTCCAGGACCCCGAGGCAGCCAGGGCTGCACAAGCCAAGGGCCTCATGGAAGAGGACCCCAGGGCTGCTGCAGACAGTGGCTAGCACCACGGGATGAGTGTGTGCAGAGCGAGGTGAGGGCTCTGCGCGCAATGCCCTTTATGTTTAAGTGTTTCCCACGCCATGAAGTTACGTCTCCTCCCTAAAGAGCAAAAGGAGAGACAGACTGACAGAAAAAGACAGAGGGAAGAGGGAGAGACTCGGTGGACAGCTCATCTGTCACACATGAGGACAGTGTTCTCCAGGGTCCAACAGACAGAGGATGCGGCCCTGCCCTGCCTGCCAGGGAGGGCCAAGTGGCCCTGCAGGGCTGGGTGCGTGTCCCGTGGCAGCAGGTGAGGCTCAGGCCACTCCGGATGTTCAGGGCAGCTGTTCTTGTGTCCTGCTCAAGCTGAAGGCCCAGACCCCACCCAGGACTGTGGACCTCCTCCATCTACCAATAGAATGGACCAAAGTAAACTTCATCACAAACAGCACTGCCATTCTCTCCCAGTCTGATTGGGTCTTCACCCAATGGTCTTTCCAGTTTGAATTATTCCTGTGTCTTTTACTGTGTGCCTGCACACTCTCCCACTCTCCTGAGTATGTGCATGTCCTCGTCCTGCCTGTGCCGCGGCCACCTTGCCTGGGTGTCACAAGAGTGGGGGCCTATCTTTCACTTAGTTGTGTGAATATGTGCACACAGGGAGACACCAGGTGTCAGGTGTCTGGTCACCAGCCCACCCGGCCCACCATGCCCTTCTTACAGAAAGGTCTCTTGGCAATTCTTTCTGGGAACGTCCTGCCCTCCCAACATGTGACATGTGATGGCCCGAATGAGGACTCCCAGTTGGCTGAATCTTGGTCTCCCCAGTACCTTCACTTACGTCGACCTTGACTCCTCGGTACCCACTTTAGCTTGTTTTAGGATTGCAGCGCTGGGAGTGGAACCCAGTGCCTTCACACTGAGCTACATCCTCAGCCTTGCCTTATTATTATTTTTTTTTAATTTTGAGACAGAGGTGCACTAAGTTGCTGCAAAGCAGACTGCACTCAGTCTCGCGGTGGTCCTGCCTCGGGCTCTCAGAGTGCTGAGATTATAAATGTGAACATGGGCCCCGCTCCCATGGCTCTGGGAGAGCACGTGCAGCCTGAGGAGTCATTGCCCCTCCCCATGCCTCACAGTAGTCTTCTATATGTTCTGCAGCTTAACCAACTCTAGGGTAGAGCTACCAGCAGCTCCAGGAGGAGCCTAGCTCCAGAAGAAATCCCGCAAAATCACTGTTCCTTCCTCACTCTGGAGTCTGCTTAATTCTTTCATAACTATGTCTTTCATTCTTTTGCTGAAGAAAACCAGCGACACAGGTAATTCTGGCAATAATATATTTTATGAAAAGTCAGATTTGAGTCTGTATCTCAGATATGGTCAAACCTATAAGTACATGAGATCAGAAAAATGAGATATATAGCAAGCATTATTAGAGGTTCTCCAAAACTAATGAAATATTTCCCTTTCACTTTTATGTATAGCTTGGGCCGCCTTAGAGATACTGACTGTGCTCGTAGGAGAGGGAAAACACTGCCACAGATGCGAGAAGTCAAAGGCACACGTAAGTGCACCTTTTTTCTTGCTACATGGAGGTAAAGACAGGAGGGAGAGTCTTTTCTGCTGTTTTCTCAGGGATAGGGAGCCAAGGACTAGTTGTGGGAGGCCCTCGGATGAGAGATTAACAGGATTTTCAAGGCCCAGCATTAATCCATGACTCCTCAGGCAAGACTTCCTTCACAGTGCTATCAATTGCAGCGTCTGCGCCCTTCAGGATTGCAGGCAAGCTCAGAGGCGGTAAGAGGGGACCTGAGTGTGTGCCCCACACAGCGTGTAATGCTCCACTGGAGACAGCCAGAAGTCCTTTTCATTGATCTCAAAGTTGCTTACACGTGAAGGATGTTAGTTAACACGTTTGGGGCTAGGTTTGTCTTTCAGCTCTGTGCAAACTGCGCCGCGCTCCTGCTAACTGCGCTGCACCTGAGTCGGATCGAACTGGACACGCTCCAACGCCCCAGCCCAGCCGAGGAGACGAGGAGATGTGCTCCAACGCTTGTCCTCCTCTCCAAGAATACTGCTATTGTAAGACTTTAAGGACAGTGAGCATGTGTACGCAAACGTATAACTGTTAAGACTCAGAAAAGAAAGCGTGCAAGTCACTTGCGTGCTTCTGGGCTGGACACAAGCCTCTCATTCCTAACCGCTCGCCTGCCGGGCACCCCCGCGAGTGGACCCGCGGCCGTGGGGCGAGCCGGGCCGCATCGCTCAGGGCCTGGGCCGAGGACACAGCTGTGTCCTTCCCGCTGGAGCTGCGTGGGGCGCCTCGAGAGGCCGTGCTGCGGCGCGCCCACGTGAGTGCGGGGTCCTGCTGCCACCCTCGCTCCGCGCATGGAACGCTGCAAGGCTTGCAGTGCACCGGACAGGAAAACAGCTGACTAACGCGAGACAGAGCCTGCAAGCTCCGTTGTTCTGGGTAGTGGCTGCCTGATAGTAAGCAATGGAAGCAACAAGCACGAGTTCCTCCCCCTTCATGAAGGGTAAAATACTTAAACTGAAATATAATTGCGTTGCGTTGCTCTCACGTTAGCACAGTTTCTCTCTACGTATGCGTTTTAGCTTATTTTGATGAGAACGAGCATGCCTCAAAAAAGTTGCCATCAGCAGACAGAAGTTAAGAACGTGTGTGTGACTTTGATCTGCTGCGAGTTTTCTTCTGTAAAGAAGTATCTTCCTTTCTCTCCCTTGAAAACAGTCTGAAGAGTATCTGAAAAGGAAACCATCAGGGATATAAAGAAATAAAGCTAATATATTAGACTATCTCTTGCTGATTCACTCATAATAGTGGAAAATCATGAAAGGATAGCACATCCAAGACGCCGCACTGAACAGAGACGCCAAAATGTCAGGGTTTGTTAAACACTGAAAGCCAGGGGCACTGGTCATAGCAGTGTTAAGAAAAATGAAACTTTCAGGAGAGTATGAGGGCTCCAAAAGCGTATCGCCCGGCGGAAGCCGCAGAGGCAGCTCCTCACAGCGCTGCCCTCCGGGCTGCTGACCCCACGCAGAGGCGCGCTCGCTGCGCACAAGCCTGCCGGGGAGCGCTGCGCGCCGACGGAGAGCGCGCTTGGGAGGGCTTCCAGGGCTGCTGCGGACAGACGGACGGACGGAGGGGCCTCGGGAGCAGCGCGGGTGCAGCGAGGCCGCTTCTGCAAGCCGCGGCCCGCTGGCTCCCGCTCTGCGCTACACCTCACAGCCCTTCCAGTGCTGGCATAAGCCTGAAGTCCCCTTACACACTCTTGGCGTGCAGAGTGGCCTCTGCTCACTGTTCAGTTCTGACGAACCACCCCGGGCTCGCGGATGTAGCTGCACAACTCACGAGCATGGAAGCAAAGTGCGCTTCCCTTAAATGCGCTCATGCCTGTTACATCCCTGACAAGTTTCAAGCACATTTTGATTCTTCAAAGAATACTTTAAGATACTTGAAATTTAATTAAGAATATTTACTAGCCCTGGAAAGATTGCTCATCCCAATCCAAAGAAAAGCATCCTATTTTATTTCTTGCACATACACATACTGTGAATGATTTTTTTCCATTTTATATGCCCTGCATCTACATTAATGAATTTTGGCTCTATTTTTCCTTTAGCCATCCACTTCCGTTTTACTTGCATCTTAAAATGAACACCTATATGGCATCCCTAACTAGTTTCATTGGACCTTTTGGAAGGATTATTGTACTGGAGGATGGGGCAGTCTAGGAAGGACGCTGGAGATTACATCTCTTCATTAATAGTCTCTGATGTGCTCCTGATTCGTGGCAGCTACATAGACAGAAGAACAAGGATCATTAATACATTACGTGTTAATGTTGCAGGCAGCTGAAGTAGATAGAAGTATTACAGGCAGTCAGGCAGGGCCAGGCCCTCAAAGAGCCAATATGGAAGACAAGGTGGCTTTGCAACTTGGGAAGAGACCCTTCCACTCTGGGCCAGAGCTCCAGACAGAAGAGTAAACAGATGCAGCCTCATACTACCCTAGGGATGGGCATCAGGGACTGGTATTCTAAACAGGTACCAATCACCTTGAAAGAGTCACTAACCCCAAAGAGTCACCAACCCAACCCCCAACCAGAAGAGAGCCTGTCCCATGACTCCCTTCCCCATGTAGCCCTGGATTTAATCAACTTTACCTAAGCAGTGGTGCTTGTAATCTCATTGATTGGCCATAGTTTTGTCCCACCTCAAGCCCACCTAAGCAAGTTCCCATGTTCTCTACCTTAGACCCACCTCACCACATGGTTTTACTTTACAAAATATCTCTGGAAGAGACAGCTTCCCAGGGACAACCCACGCAGGCCTCCCTTCTGGCTCTCTTTCAGATAGGAGCTTTCTTTCCCCCAATAAATATATTCTGCTCTTAACCTCCATTAATTCCTAAAATCCATTCTTTGGTTTTAGAGAACAAAAACTCATCCCAGATAACTTTCAGGTTGGGTATTTCATTTCTTTTATATCATTATTATCTTTAAAATAGTCCCTCAGGTGTAAGAGTTGGGCATAAAAACTTCTACCTCCTTTGTTTGAGGGACAGCTGACTAAATTTTTCCCCACTCTGTAGGTTTTCTTTTCACTTTGTTGGTGATTTGTTTGCTACATGAAAGTTTCATAAAAAATGAGATCCCCATTGTTGACTCTTTGAAGAATGTCCTATGTAGCTGGTTTTGTTCATGACCTCTGTAGTTCCACTTATGTCTTCAAGCTTTATGCCTACATTTTTTCCAGTAGATTCAATTTTTCTGTTTGATGTTTGATCCATTTTGATTTTAGTACATGGTGGTAGACCAGGGTCTTATTTTAACCTTTGGCATGTAGATAGCCAGTTTTCCCAGCACCATTTATGAAAATGGCTGTCTTTCTTCCAGTGAACATGTTTGGCACCTAGTCAAAGATAAGGTAGCTGAGTGATTACTAGCCCTGGCAAGACAGCAGGAGAACTCGGAGGCAGTGACAAAACTGAGAATTTTCACATCTATGTTCATGATGGAGACTGGCCTGTAGTTCTCTTTTTTGGTTGGGTCTTTCTCTGGTTTTAGTATGAGGATAATACTTGTATCCAGAGTGAGGTAAAGAGTATTCCTTCCCTTTCAATTTTATCACAGTGTTTTAAGGAATGTTGGTATTACATCGTCTCTAAATTTCTTGTAAAATTCAGTATTTAATCCATTAGGACCTAGGATTTTCTTTGTTGCTAAGTTTTTAAGTATATTTCTAATTTTATTGACTGATACTACATTATTCAAAATTTCTATATCTTCTTGATTGTCTCTAATAATTCATGCACATCTAGGAATCTGTTCCTTGTTTGTTTTTTTCAAGCATACAGCAGTAAAGATTTTCAAAGTAGATATTGAAGATCTTTTGAATTTTCACAGGATCTGTAGTGATTTTGCTCCTTTTATTCCTCACTGCATTATTTTAAGTTGTTTATTTCATTTTATCACAGTGTTAGGTAAGGCTTTGTCAATTTTATTTATTCTTTTAAAGAGCCAACTCTATGTTTTTTTTTGTTTTTCATATTTCACTGTTGTTTATTAGAGATACACGGTGATTCCAGAAACATCCATTCAGAGATCACTGAAACAGAGAAATGGACAGAATTGGTGATCCACAAGGCATGCTGTGTTTAGGAACAGGTTGCTGAAAAGACTGACTTTGTGCTTTCTACTTCGTGTCATCGGGTAAATGGGGACATCATTACAGAGGCAAGGAATGACGAATGAGTAGTATGTAACAGCTGTGCAGTTTCAAGCATTCTTTTCCCTCTTGTTAAATCAGCAAAGTAGATATTATTATAGTCTTTATGAACTCTAATTATACATGCATAATCATATATATATATATATATATATATATATATATATATATATATATGATTGAACTCAGGCCCTTGGGCTTGCCAGGCAAGTGCTTATTCTACTGAGCCATCTCTCTGGCCCCATACATAATACTGATGACTATTTTTTTTTCTTTTTATAAATTATATACTTTTTTAACTTTATTTATTTTTATTTATTTAGTGTGTGTGTGGCCAGTTCAGCCCACCAGGGGGCGGGGCTGGCTGGCATGTGGTGCTGGGGGATTGAACCGCAGTCTCTGTGCTTTTGCTTAGCTTAGCTTGTTCTAAGTAGGTGCTTTAGACCACTGAGCCATCTCACCAGCCCTGACTATTTTCTTACTCCTTTTCACTCCTTACATTTTTCATTTATTTTTCTTGCTTTATTGTCACAGCTGCTACTTCTGATAATGTGTTGAATTGACGGAGTACTAACAGGCATCCTTTTCCGGTTCCTCAATTTGGAAGGCATCCTTGTAAAATCTCACCATTAATTGTGATATTATTGTAAGTTTTTGGTTGATGATCACATGAAGAGCATGATCATGTTATCATGAGTAAGTTTTCAAATTTCCTGTTTATCAGCAGTTACTGCCAGCATATAAATTTACCCTTTTAATAATGTATTTATATTTTTAAAAGTTTTTTATTCGTTTTAATGAGAAAAGAGATACAATATATGTGAGACAGTTTCAAAACAGGTTATTAGGGAAGTTACAGTAATTAATACATTGCATATTGTTGTCTTCATAGTAGTTATACAGAGGACAAGATGCAGAATGATTTGTTGTCTACACAATATTAGAACAAACCTTTCTTCTCAATAAACTAAGAGAAAATAACTGTATATCTATCCTAACTATCTTATGCATATATGTGTGTGTGTGTGTATAATTTTTTCTTCTTTTTTCACAACAAAACAGTCCTTTATTTTTGAGAGCCAACTCTTTGATTCTTTAATTCTTTGTATTTTTTTCTTATCCACAATTGTATTTATTTCTACTCTGATCTTTATAATATTCTCCCTTCTAAGGGCTTTTGGATGGACTTGCTTTTCTTTTTCTAGAAACCTGTGGTACAACTTTAGGCTGGGTAATTTTACTTGTTCTGTTTTCTGGATGGGAGAATTTACCACTACAAATTTCTCTCTTAAAACTCCTTTCATTATGTCCCATGGGTTGTATCTGCATTTTTCTTAAATTGTATATATTTTTAAATTTTTATTTAACTTCATCTGTGAGTCACTGGTAGTTCAGAAGGGTGTTATTTAATTTCCATGTGTTTGTGCAATTTTTGTGATTTACTTTGTGATTAATTTTCAGTTTCATCGCATCATGGTCAGATAATATGTTCGGAATAATTTGAACTACTTTACATTTGTTTGAGCACATTTTCTGGGCTATTGTATGGTCTGTATTAGAGACTATCTCAAGTGAAACTGAGGAAAAGGTGTATTATGATGTTGTTGTCTTAACACTCTGTAAACATCAACTAAGTCCATTTGTTCACATGTTTGATTCTGTTTTGATATCTGTTTGCTGATTTTTTTCTGATTGATTTTTCAATTTATGATAGTGGAATATTAAGTTCTCATTTTAATTGTGTTATTTTATTGTTCATTGGATTTTATATTTCTATTACTATTTATTCTGTATAGCTCAGTGCTCCCATATTTGGTGATTATATATTAATGATTACTGAAGGAGGAGGAAAAGGAGAAGGAGGAGAAGGAGAAGGAGGAGGAAGAGAAGGAGGAGGAGGATGAGAAGGAGGAGGAGAAGGAGGAGAAGGAGGAGAAGGAGGAGGAGGGGGAGGAGAAGGAGAAGGAG
>NW_004524851.1:1897656-1924429 GCF_000260255.1 Octodon degus
AGGAGGAGGAGGAGGAGGAGGAGGAAGAGGAGGAGGAGGAGGAAGTGGGGAAGAGGAGGAGGAGGAAGAAGAAGAGGAAGAAGATGAGGAAGAAGAGCAGCAGCCCAGGGGAAGACTGGCCCACCTGCTTCTGTTCTGTGTGCCTTTGCTCCAAGTACAGCACTAGTTTACCCAGCTCACACCTGTTGCCTCACACTGTCACTCTTGCTTCTGACAGTTCCCCACCACCAGTTCCACCTTCCCATCCTTTGCACCCCCACTGGGTCCATAGTGTGTGGCCAGTCTTTGGGCCTGCTAATGCTGTTCTCCTGGATCCCAGCAGTGATTTATCCCTTGCCTCATCCACAATTGCATGCATTTCATTTCTTCTCTTTTCCTCTTCCTCTTTCTGTTAATTAACTTTTATTTTTCCTGAAAATTTTATTCTACTTTCCAAAGCAAAACTTTGTCATGTCTTGTGCATGTTCACATAGAAGTTTCTTTTTGCCTTTTTAATGAATTTATGCAAGGACCTTACAGCTGGTCCTTGTATCTTCCCATGGCTCCCTGATTCTGTGGTGGCTCCAGATCTCTGGATTGCAGTGCCTCTACAGGGTCTGAATCAGAACTTCATGAATGGCAAGTGAACATGATGGTGACAGCAGTCACAGCAATGAGACATCCCGATGCCTGAACTACTTTCAGTCTAATTGCCTGTCCATCCTTTAACACAGGTCGCTGTGGGCCAGCTTTGTGCCACCGGACAGTGCTAGCCCAGGTTCCCTTACTCTCTCCACCTCCCTTCCCACTCCACCAGGACTGCACTCACACTGAAATTGAAGCAGAATCCAAGATGCGTAGCAAAAGCCACTCGTACTAATATGATCACAGTTTTCCACACCATGCCTTAATCAAAATTTTAAACCATGACAGGCTTCTGGTATTACCTTTCCAATTCAAGATGTTTCTGACTCATAATTATTTGAATTGCTTTTCTACATATATTAAGGGACATTTTATAAAGCAGATACAGCTGTGAAAAACTCTTGGGGCCCACACATTATAGAGTCTAGGGCATGTTCAACCCATCTTTGTCCAGCCCTTTGAGCCGAATTGAAACTTGGACATTCCCTGCTCTCATCTGGTCTCTGCTAAAATTCAGTGGTCCCGTGATGTTGTAATGCTCCAGGGCAAGATTACCTCAGCCGAAGATATCTTGGTTCCTCGAGAACTTTGTGGTGATAAGGAAAGGGTTTCACCTCTCGGAAAGGACAAACTCCTTGGCAACCTGCCATCTCTCCCCACCATGTGCATCAACACAAAGACCACCACCTCCCTGGAGTCATCCTACAATCTCCTCACCATTTTTCTCAGTCAATAAATGTTGAGGTCTGGTTGCCTCCTGGCCTTGCGCTCCCTGTGAACACTTGGTCATCCCAGGTCCTCCACTATGTCTCTTGTTCTTTCTTTTCATCATGTGTGATAAGATTTGACAGGAGATTGGGCCCCACTGCAGGGGTCTCTGATACAAACCCAGAAAAGATTGGGAAGCTTTCTTAGGTTGGAAGAGTCTAACTGGAGATCACAACGTTGGGTCATGAAGCAGAAAAGGAAATAAATGAACAAATATGTCGAAATCTGAAAAGTCTGTCATTCATAGTTCAAAACACTGTAACAATGCTATTATTTTTTATTTTAGTCTTTCAAGAGAAAATTTAGAGTCGCAGCAAAATTGAAGGAAAGTATAGATTTTCCACAACGCTTGCTCACGCCTGCACAGGCTCACTCTCTGTCATGCCCCTCCTGAGGGCTGCACAGTTAGTGCCACGCATAACTTCCCTTGAACAGCATTATCGCCTGAGGTCTGACCTCCACATTAGGATTCACCTATGGATTGGGCAGATAGCTCGGCAGTATAAGCACCTACCTGGCAAGCACAAGGCCCTGAGTTTGATCCCCAGTACCACATGCCATGTAGTACCCGGCCAGCCTGAAACTGGATGTAGTGGCACACACCTGTAATCCCAGCCCTGGAGAGGCTGAGACGGGGGATTACTATGAGTCAGATTAGATCCCTAGCCCACCCTGAACTTTCCAGGGCTATTCTTTCTCTCCACTCTAGGAAGAAGAAGAGAAGCTCAGTGTGGTGGAAAGGAAAGTTATGTTTATTTGCAGAAGAAAGTGACAGCAAGCCCCTGTGAGGAGTGGGGCTCAAAGCAGGCTGACCCCTGAGCAGGGGGCCATGGACCTCTTCAGTGGGACAACAGAGTGCCAAGTCCCACCCATTCCTCCTGAGTGGGAGCTTCTGATTAGACACGAGATCTTGCCAGGGGTCTACAGTGAAGTCTTGGGCAGTTGTAGAAAGATTTACTTTGGCTTGTTCTTTGTGGAATAGTTTACAAAAAAGAGCATGGCTAATCTCTGAGGCTCTCTGCCCTTCATGCAGACTTCAGACAGCCTAGGCCACCTTCTTCTTGCCCTTCAGGTGACCAGCTCTACACTACCCTGCCTGTTTGGACCTATCTCTACAGGACTGCACATCCTGTGAGTCAGAGCCTCATGTCCTAACCTTTGCCCATCATGTGATATCGCCCGGAGCAGTTTCACAGTATGAGAAGTCCCTGCTCTCTGCTCTTCACCCCCTGCCCGCAACTCCTGGCAGTCACTGGTCTGATTACCATTGCCGTGCTTCCTGTTTCCAAAGTACCCTGGAGCTGGCCTCGTACATCGTGCAACTTTTCAACTTGGCCTTTTTCACTGTGTCCCACCTACCCCCACATAGTTTCATGGTCCATCCCCTTATTATGCTGAATCACATCTACTTCCCTGCAGTGTGACACTGTGGTCCTTTCCAAGTTTTGACAATTATAAATAAATCTGCATGCTAAAATAAGTCAGCATAGATCAAAGCTTGGATAATTGTAATGCTGATTTATGTTGAGCTATTGAAAGGAGCAGTTAGTGCTTATTTTTCTCTGTCTCTATCATTTTTAATTTTTTCTAACTTCTTTTACTAAATTTGCATGCTTATATCTGATAATCTGAACAACTAATTTGAAGACAACAATATGCAAAATAAAAAATATTGTGGAATTCCGACTATCTTCTGTAGTTAAATTCTGTATCATTTCTTTTTTTTACTTTTTTTAAATTCTTTTAAAAATAAATAAAAACCCTGTGTGGACATACACACATAGAAATACACTTAGTAGCGAACAAAGCACCACCCTGCAGCAGCCCTCACTCTCCACCGTTAGCATGGGCTGTCAGCACGCTGCTCTTGCTAGCATTTGGCGGTGTTTTCTCTGGATTGTAGCCTGTCTGTCAGTGTGCAGTAGTATTTAACTTTTGTTTGTTTCTTTTGTATTTGCCTGGTGACAAATATTGCGGTTTCCATCTTTTTTTTTTTTTTAAGTGTATTTCGTATAAGGTCTTACTACCCAGCTCCGACTCATAGTGATTTTCCTGTTTTCAGCATCCCCAGTGCTGGGATTACAAGCATGTGTCATCACACCCACTCTCTGTGGCCATTTCAGCACATCTGGGGACAGGGCCAGCTCGGCATGTGATGGCAGGGATCAAACCTGGTACCTGCACTCGCATTAGCAAGCGCTTAGTCTGCTGAGCCGTCTTGCTGGCCCTGTGGAGCGTGGTTTGCTGTCTCCTCTCTTTCATCAGCTGTTTGTCATTGTCTTTGTCTCAGTTTTAATGTATTTGTTTGGTTTCTTAATCATGTTTCAATTAAGCTCTTAATTCTTAATATACACAAAATATCTGTTGATTTTTTTGAAAGTAGGTATGTATCTTTGTACATATTTTTTCCTTTGTTGTCATCATTCTTATCTATAGAGTATATGTTGTATATGTATTTTCCTTAAGTAATTTCATTTATAGGTTGTCTTTTTAATAAATATAGCCATGCCACTTCAATCTCTCTTTAATACTGTATTTCATTAATGGCTGCATTAGTTTTTTTTTTGTTTAGAGGATTTTTTGCTTTGTATTTTATTTATATATTTTCCACTTTTTTATCTTTAAAGAGAATAAAAATGGTAAAAGGAAATTAGAAACTATATAAAATTTCACTAAATATGTAACAGTAATTCAACAATGGTTGTTATATAATCTTGTCTTCAAGTTATTCCTTTAGATTACCATATATAAGCATGAAAACTTGGTTAAAAAAAAGGAAAAAGAAATTATAGGAAGTTTAAATAGTGAAAGCAGAAAAGAACAAGAGAAAAGTAGTAAGCCTGAACTCCGCCCTCAATACACCAGCAGAAATCAGCAGTGCAATTTTACAAGCTTTCCCGTGTATGTGCGTAAATAGATCAGCAAGCTTCGGCTGGTCTGTGGAGGTGCAATCGCGGGTGAAGATACCTGTGCTTCTGCAGGCTTGTACACGGGGGGGACACAGCACGTCAGCACGTCTGCGCTGTTAGGGCAGCTTGGCTGCGCTGTGGAGCACCGCAGGGAGCGGCGGTGAGGTTCTGATGGTGCAGCCAGGCTCCAGGAGGGCTGGGAAGCAGACAGGATTGTACGCACAGGCTTGGCAGAGTGGGCTGCGCCCCGCCACAGGGAGGCCGGGTCCTGCAGGTATACCAAGCTCAGGAACCTAATAGGCTCAGCAAGTGTAGACACCAGGCATCATAAATGTGAGCGGAGAGTAATGACAGCAAGAAAAGTTGGGAAAAGGGACTTAGAGGTGGAGGGGGGAAGTGGGTAGAAAAGAGGCTTTTAAAAAGATTCAAGCTGTCTTATGTACATGAATCCATGAGCCAATATGGATGTCAACTTCATTTACTGCTAACATGTACTAGTAATATAAAAGAATGGAATGGAACGGAACGGAACGGAACGGAACGGAACGGAACGGAACACAGTTTTCAAAATTTTGTAACATTTTTCCTGCACTCTCATCTGACATTTGTAGAAGGAGATTCAGACTCATTTACATTGAACTCTTTTTTTTTTTTTTTTTTTTGTATTTTAGTAAAGGTCTGCAGGATCTTAGTATGTAGATCAGACTCGTAGTGATCCGCCTGTGTTCAGCCTCCCAAGAGCAGGGATGACAAGCTTGCCACCATACCCAGTCCCAGTCGCTGTCTCAGTGTGCTCGAGGGGCAGGACCAGCACTGCACACCAGGAATCCGGGACTGAACCCCCGCCGCTGTGTCTGCCTAAGCAGGCACCTTAATCTGCTGAGCTATTTGGCTGGCCCTTGCATTTAGCTCTTCAATGCAGTCCCAAACATCTCTCTTAAGAGACTGAAGCTTGCCTTGATTCTTTAGAAGGTTTGAATGCATCAGTGCACATGCCCGCTACTGTCCAGGATAAGTTCCTAGCCTTAGAAAAAGTGGATTCTGAGCTTTGACTTTGAGAAGATTTCTGATGCTTAGTGCCAAATTGCTCAAGAGGAACATTTTCATAATTTGAGTTACTTCGAAGGATACATGTCACACAATTTTGTATGTGTGTACAATAGCTCTCTTCCCTTTCACGATCTGCCAAGAGAAAAAAAGGAGCAACTCGAGTTTTCCTACAATTCAGCCTTAGTCATATTCACTTACTGTCTTCTTAGGCTTGAGTTTTACTTTTGTTTTATCTTTTCATATTTCTCTACACATTCCTAATCATATTTTAGTTTACTTATTTTAGTGCTACAATTGAGCAGGAGTTCATGAAAGTTGCATCTTATGCCTTGGTCATTTCCTCATTGTGACATGTAATTCTATCAATTATTAGTTGAGCGTTCCATACTTCAAACTTTGGATTTTTAAAAAGCTATTTCAGTTTAATTTACAGTTGTAGCTTACTTGGAATATTTTGCCAGTTCTTTGACTTATTGTTATGTTTTAGTTCTCAAATATCCCTCCAAACTTCCCCATGTGTGAAGGGTGACTGGATCCTGGGGCGCTGAACTCCCTCATGGATGGATCATGGGTGAGCTCCAGGCTGCCGGTGCCGTAGGAGGCTGACCGGCTGGAGGTGGTTGCCAGGGTGAGCCCGGAAGGGTGACTTCTCATCCCGCTCTCCCTTCTTTCTCTGCTTCCTGACTGCCTGGACGCCACACTTGTCCCTGACCAGATCCCCGCTGTTCCACTTGCAGTCAGTTTATTTCACAAAGAATGTACTAGTAACTGCGAGCTAGAATGAAACTGAGCCCCTTTGAATTGTGGGGACTGAGCACTTTGATGCTGTGTGGGAAAAGTTACTGAGACACTTGCTTGGTGTTTTGAGGCGCTCAGTCATAGGTTTGTCTCTTGTTGATAAGACACAACTCCACTTGGTCAGAGTCCCGATCTGATGTGTATTCCATTGGATTAACCTCTAGTTACTTTCATAGCAGGCATAGATAGTTAATTTCTTAATTTTGGTAAATGTGCTATGCTCCTAAAAGATGTTAAATTGAGTTAAAGGCAAATAGGAACTTTTCTATAAATCTTAAATGATGCAAAATTAAAGTATTGGGTTACTGAATTTGATTCAAAGCTACCAACAGCCACACCGGCCTTAGAAAGACGGAGGTGAAAGCTGCGTGGAGCCTGAGGCCAGCGCATGTGTGCTGCGCGTGGTGTCCAGCGGGCGACAGGGACAGGGCGGAGAGAGCGCAGCTCGGGCAGCCAACGGGGGACGCAGGGCCCCGAGAGAGCACGTGGGGCGGCGGCCCGAGTGTGCAGTTTACCGCAGGGTAAGGTCCAGAGTCTGGGCCTGGGCCGGCCTAATTACTCTTCGCCTGAATCAGACCATGAAAAACACAAGACCAGAACTTGGGTCAGAACTGGGATTTCAAAGCAAGCCCTCAGGGAGCGGTTCTCTTCGTAAGATTCACTTATGTCTGACTTCCCAGGAGGCGACTGGAGCTGCACTCCGGGGCCAGGTGGACAGGCCGAGGCAGGGCCCTCCACCCGGGCTCCCTGCCCCTGCTCACGCTGGCCATCTCTAAGTGTCTTGGGTTCCAGGACAGTTGATTTGGATCCTGTGTGGACTGAGAGGACACGGACTGCGGATAGGAATGAGCTTCTCCGGGCTCTCTGGGGACAGTGTGGGCTGGACACGGCTCCGTGTGGCTGTGCCCTTCTCGGACAGCAGGGCTGCTGGGGGAGAAACTCGGGGACAGCAGGCCGCGGGCGGCCAGGAGAGCGCTGCGCGGAGGCGCACCTGCTTCCAAGGATGCGTTCTAAGTGATTTATGTTACAGCAGTAATCGTTTGGGGGTATATAATGCAGAAAATATAGCTTCTTGTTAGGTTATGCGTCAAGGACGTGAGGTATGACCATAATTACCGCTTTCTGAAATTTAACATGTCCATAGTTGTAACCTCTTGAAGGTGTTGCTACTTTTGCATTTCAATAAAATAGTTGCACATCTCTTAAGAGTCCCGTATTTAACTCGAACCAGGAGCACTGTATTTCATAAGCATATGAAATAAACCATTTTGTCTGATATATTCTTACATTTTGTCAAATATAATGCTATGTTTTAGAATCCTTTTTGATAGAGTGCTAAAAAGAATGTAAAAGTTCTGCAAAAAAATTACCATTTTTGCAGAGACAGCCTGCTCAGGACCAAGGTAGAAATGTCGGAGTTTATTAACAAATATAGAATTCAGAGCCTCCCACGTGGCTTAGAAAACATGTTTAGGATAAATAGTAAACTTAATTCTTTGTTAATAGAATTTCCTAAAACCAGACAGAGATTATATTTTCTGTTTTGCTAATTTCAGTATTATTTTCTCTAAAATATTAAAAACTTCAGGGGCTGGGAGTTTGATTCCCAGGCCTGCTGTGCCAGCCCTGCCCCTGGGATGCGCTGAGATGGCAATTGAGACTGGGAGTGGTGGTGCGCACCTGTAATCCCAGTTCTTGGGAGGCTGCAAAAAGGAGAATCACTATGAGTTCAATCTAGTAGAGAGACCCTGAACACCCTGTAGACCCTTCCCTAAAAGTAAATTAAATAAATAAATATATTAAAAACTTGATAAACTTTTTTTGTAATTGTAAAACCCAAAGCATTTTTGAAACAAAAATTTTAATTTATTGTTTAAAGAGAACAAAGATAATTTTTAAAACATTAGAAACAACACAGAATTTCACTAAACAAGATAATAGGGATTCAACAATGGTTGCTATATTACATATCGTTGCCTTCAAATTAGTTGTTCAGATTACCAGATATAAGCATGCAAAATTAGTTAAAAAATTAAAGAGAAGAGAAAAACAGTAGTTAAGCATTAACCGTTTCTTTCAATAGAGCAGTAGAGCTGGGCAGTGCCTTTACCCAAGTACGCTGTCCCTCGCACTCTGCTCTCCTGTGTAACACGCTCTTGCCCTCTCTTTCCTCCTTTCTCTCACCCCAGGAGTCACATAAAGAGACGATGTATTTCCAAGTCAGTCAATAGTTGCAAACTGATCCTTGCAGACATAGGCTAGTGTTACTGGCCTTCAGCTCTTCTGATTGCAGCCTTCTCATCTAATTAGGTTATGTAATCGTACCCTGGAACTCCATTGTGCTTACTCTTGTGTGCAGTCTTACCCTTAATCTTATTAAATCCTCTAATATGGGCATGTGTCTTTGTAGATATATGTAAATACACACGTATATATGCAGTGTGTATGTATAAAATATAATGTATACATGCATGCACATATTTGTATAAACACATAGTACGTTGGCTTACTTATATCTACATGAGGGGCCAGCAAGCTAGCTCAGCAGACTAAAGCACCTGCTTAGGCAAGCGTAGGCAAGCGTAGGGGCCAGGGCTCAATCCTCGGGCACACTGAACTGAGAAATTACTCTGGCATGGAGGTGCACTCCTAGCACTGGGGAAGCTGAAAACAGGAGGACCACTACGAGTCCAAGCTGCGTAGTGAGACCCTGCACAAAGAAGTACCCTACAGAAATAAATCCACAAGTCTGCGTGTCTCCCAAGCCTGCTGCATCTGACTGATGCACTTCAATGCATTTCCTGCGCATACGCGTGCACACACACACACACACACACACACGAGTGCAGGCTGCCCTGGTATCACCCTCTTGTTGCCGATGCGCAGCACCCACCACTCATGGTGCAGCGAGGGAGGCTGACCTCTGCTCACCGTGGGCCAAGGCTGTGGTCCCAAGGGGTGGCCCGCCACAGAGCACGGGCAGAGGTGGCTCCATACCTCATCCATAGGAAGTGGGAAGAGGGAAAGGAAAGCCACAGCAGAAACACCGTCACCGTGCAGACCTCCCCGGGCGCCTCTCCCCCCGGCCCTGCCCCCAAGTCAGCTGCAAGTCCCTGAGCCCAAGCGCTTTGCGAAGCCTTTGAGCTCCTGAGGCTGGGGGCGCGTCTAGACGTGCACATAGCATTCGTCAAGCTCACGATCTGTATGTACTTAGACACATGACACAAAGAGCCGTGACTGCCCTGTCGGCTCTCCTTCGCTGCTGACTTCCATCAGTGCCGGACGCTCTCACGCTGCTGAGTGATCACATCACATTTCTCTGACTGATGCGCTCGAATGCATCTCCAAGCAGCCCAGGACAAACTATTTAGTTAAGTAATTAATAGAATAATTTCACAGAGAAATGAAATATAACTACAAAAGAACATGGCTTTTAAGATGCACATTTAACAGCCAGAAAGCTGGAGCAGTGACGAGGGCTGCTCCGAGCGAGGTCTGACGACCAAGTATGCACAAGCTCTGAGGGCATGTGCCAGGAGCCCTCGCGCCCGTTGCCGTGGAAATGCTGCAGCTCTGGCTTTGCTTCCTGCAAAGCCAAAAGAGGTGCTGTGGGAACCGTTTATGCAAAATTTCAATTAGTAGAGTCCTCTGTGATGAAAATCCTGGGCTTCCTATTGCAAAGTTAGTAAACACGCATTATACATTTATGAAGCAATCTATCTTTGCAATGCCTTCTGCAGAAGCAAAATGTTCAGTTTAACCAAAATACTGGGAAGAAGTAGAAAAATTTCATTCTTATATAATTACCTAAACACCTATTTATAAATATGTGCTTATAGACTTCATAAGGAGCAATTGAAAACTACATGGAGCACTTAAGTATTCTTGGATCGTACCATAGAACACACATTGCCATTCATTCTCCCTCAAATATTCCCCTTGACTTGACCTCGCCTTCCACCCTATCCTTGTTACCACCTTTGAAACAGACCAGGGTGTCCCCTGTGGTGAGGCTCTGGCCTGGCTGACCCCACGTCTAGAATCAACTCAAAACGCTTCTGGCAGCTTCCTTCAAGTGAAGAATTACAATGTGCTCTCCCACCTTACTCACCAGACATGGGACTGGCTGACCCCTGGCTCCTGCCCAAGGCCCAAATGCCCTTGAAGGGACACGCTTGGAGTCCAGTCATGACATCCAGGCAGCCACGACAGTGCAAGTGAAGGCCCTCAGGGAAGGGGGCTTCAGAGCTGCTGCAGACAGAGTGAGGACGGGGCGAGTGCGCCCAGGGCGAGGGCAGTCTCCTGATGAGGGTGGGGACAATGTGTTTTGCAGTGCAAGATTCTTTAAAAAATAAACATCTGCCACGTTTTAATACATTTATGTACTCTATACATAGACAAAACTTAGCACTGCGTGTGATACTCTGTTAAGGTGTGTTACAGTTTTCCGTAATTTTTGTCATGTAACTGTCTGTGTAATTTGGCATTGCATGCTCTGTGTGCTGCTTTGTTCAACATTAGATAAAGTGACATAGCACTGGGCCCAGCTCAGCAGCGTGCAATGAATCCTGGCAGCCAGGAAAATGAGGAGGGAGGGCTGGCATGGGAGATCAGCCCATCCTTCCTATTATTCACATTGCATTGGTCTTTTACTTTGCTTGTCGAATCAAAGATTAACAACAAAGGCCAGCCAGATAGCTCAGTGGACTAAAGCACCTGCTTACACAGTCACAGTGAGCAGAGCTCGATCCCCGGGATGCCATGTTGGCCCCACCCGTGGGGCACCCTGAGATGGCAACTGAGATTGGGCATGGTGGTGCGTCCCAGTAATCCCAGTGCTTGGGAGGCTGAACACAGGAGGATCACTACGAGTCTCATCTTCATAGTGAGATGCTATAGACCCTGTACTAAATACATAAAAAAAGAAAAACGGTTAACCGCAAAATTAATATGTTTTATGAGGAAAATACTTGACATTTCTTAATAGGGAAAAAGCGAGCTGTTGTAGTCCAGAGGAAAGTCACTGAGTCAAACGTTTACACATTATAAATGGGTCACCAGTTGTAGCCAGGTGTGTATCATGCTGTGCATTTCTATGATGGTGATAAAATTTTGAAAATACTTTTTATTATTTTTCTTTTACTCATAATTTAGTTTGTTTCACATGGGTTAAAGCTCTGTTTTTTGACCCGGTGTTGGCTCATGACATTTTCTTTTCTGTATCTAGGACAGGGTCTCCAGGGTCTCACTATGTAGATCAGACTCGCGGTGATCCTCCTGTGCTCAGCCTCCCCCAGCACTGGGATTGCAGGTGCGCTACACACCCAGTCTCTATGGCTGTCTCCGCACGCCCCAGGGTGGGGACCCCACGGCCAGCAGGCCAGGCATCGGACCCAGGCCGCTGCGCTCTGCCTAGGCAGGCACTGTAGTCTGCTGAGCTGTCAGGCCGGCGCCAAGGCTCATAATTTTGTTATATATTGCACCCTTTTTTAAAGTGAACAGACACTGCTGTTTTATACCCATTTATAAGCCAAGAGCATTTGTAGCTATTAAGTCTCTCATCCACTAAACATTTATGAGATTATTTTCATCGAATTTTTCCAAAAAAGGATATTATTTTCTTTTTGGTAATGATGAATGGAAATTCAGATATATATCTGCATCCATATAAAGCTAAATAAATACGGATATAGACGTGGATACATAGGCGTATGTCTATTCTGAATCACTACCATTTTTTCAGTGTCTCAGAGCTGGTTAGTGACTTGAGTTATTTTTATACAAACTATGTAAGTATATTTTTACTTTTTCTATCTATTTTCCTCATTGATATTTACTGATGTCTCACATGTGTCAAAGAATATTCTATGATCTGTATTGCAGGTGACAAATGTGGCCTCCTACCCTGCCACTTGCCCTATTTATCACTTATTTTTCATGTATTCTATGAGGAATAGACTTTTACTAATATTTTACAGATAATGAACAATTATGATTTATAAAAACTAACTGGGATGTTTTTGGCAGTTTTGCGTACTGAAGTCTTTCCAAATTGCTAAAGTTGAAATCAAAGAACCAGCAACCACTTTTACACACTTATGTCTTCCTTCTCCCATGAAGTAGATACTCATTGTATAACTAAAAGCTTTCTCAGGACTGACTTAGCACATTTAGGTTAATCTTTGGTGAAAATGCAGGCAAATGAATTAAAATTTTTGGATATTCTACAAAGGCTGTGGCCAATTTAGTGTCTGACTTGGTGCCTGATCCAGCCATTCCTGGTTGCTTGGGGAATTCATGTCAAGATCCTCTGTGGAATCAAAATCTGGGGATATCTGAATTCTTCATACAAAAATTAAATAGTATCATCACATAACCTATGCATATTCTCTCATATTTAAACTCACTTGTAAATTACTTAAAATAGCCAATATATAATAGCAGGTACATTCCAAATGAATAGTACTTATACTATATTATTTAGGGAATAGTAAAGTCAAAAAATATGCATATGCTCAGCATAACCTAATGTGTGTGTGTGTGTGTGTGTGTGTGTGTGTGTGTCTATGTGTGTGTTAGTTACTGGGGATCAAAATTAGGACCTTGTGCTTGCCAGGCAGGCGCTTAAAACTCTACGCTATATCCCCAGCCCATCCTAATTTCTAAAAATACATTTTTCAACAACTGCCATGGAATCCTGGAAGCCAAATCCGCACGCTCGGCAGGGCCAGTGTCACTGTGTCCGCATCCCTAAGGGCGAGCCCCATTTTCGATCCAGCTTCTTCACTAGTTGATTTCCTTCTGCACAGACCTTAGAGGGCAGCTTTGTCCTGCACCAAGCGCTTGCCTCCTGCTTGCTCCTCGCTTTTGTCATGTTCCACGCATGGGTACGGGGGTCACACTTCGGCACGCGAAAGCCCTGCTTGTTGGAGGTCAAGACTGCTGCGCTCCTGTAAACTCTAACTCGACTGCTCGACTGACATTCTCCGCCGTGACTGAGCGCGGGCCCTGGGATGCTGCTGTGTCGCTCTCACCTTTGCGGGCTCAGTGGGCACCGGGGGCTTCATGGTAGTGTGCCTCCTACTGCCGTGCAGGTTCTAGGATGTAAATACACTCTATGCTTTGGTCTCATAGCCTCTGTCTCTGTGAAACACACACACACACATGACCAGGGTCAGCACGGACACATTGAGGAGCCCTGGGCTCCGTGGCGCCCGCCCGCGTCCCTCTGGCCCTGCCCCAGAGACTCTGTCCTGCAGTCTCCCCAGAGAACACCCTCATAAACATCCCTATAGCGAGATCCATGCAGAACACAGTCCTGGCACTTCGCTCTGTCCCTCAGCATACTAGTGCCGAGCTCTCGCCGCACTCTTAGGCGTCCTTCGCGCCTCTCTACTTCCCAGTATTATTCTGCTGTGCAGTCCCGTGGTCACCTCTCTTCTCTCTCCTTGGCTGTGTGGAGGTTGGGGCCGATTTCACCCTTGGCCTGACATGGCCACGTGGGATCCCTTATGTGGAACTGTGGCAGGAGTGGAACCGCTCCTGCATGGTCCTACGCGCTGCGCTCATCTGTCTGAAAAATCGCAAGCTCTTCTCAACATCTGCATGGTGCATGACAGCCAGCAGAGCTGTTCTATTTCTGTACTTGACATTCAGCAAGAGAAAATATAATAAATTCTGCAGCTCATGAAAATCTTGTACAGGCTGTTGGCAAAAGAACGTTTTCTTTCCTTATCATGAAAATGAACATAATTCATCTGAATGCACTTAAGGAAAATAACTAGTTTTTGTTTTGGTACTTGTGATCTACCTTTATTCTTCTAGAATGGTTGTTAATATCGCTTTTTGCAATTTGTATCTTAAGGAAATGGTGGTTGTAGAGTATAGTCTCTATTTTACAACTGACAATATTAAATTTATGTAGATGGTCCTATAATTTTAATATTTCATACATTTATATATAAATTTTCTTCTCTGTAGTAATATAATCTCTGTCTCTGTCTCTGTCTTTCTTTCTGTCTCTGCCTCTCTCTCTCCCCCTCCCTCTCTCTCCCTCTCTCCATATTTCACTGGTAATCTGAACTATGGTTTGCACACGGCTTGAGTTTGCCCCTCAGGGGCTCATGGGAGTGCAGTTCGTAAGGCGACGACATTGCTGGTGGTCTCCGAGGAGGAGCCTTCAGAAAGCTGAACGTGACTTCAGGAAGGCGGCCGCTGAGCTGGTGTGGGGCGAGGCTCCCGTGAGCACACAAGGCTGGCCGCTCCCCCAGCTCTTTGGCTGCCCGTCCTGGGGCGGGATTCCTCCCCCTGTCGTGCGGTACCACCATTCCAACTACGGAGACCACAGGCCTCTCGGTCCAAACCGCAGCCAGCATCAAGCCCATGAACCTTGAAAAGCATAAGTGAAATCACGTTTTTGTCTCTAAAGTGACCTGCTTTGGGTGTTTCCTCATAGCAACAGAAAATGTGCCCCTGCCAGCAGGCTTACTGAGGACAACCAGCAGTGGAAAAGGTCTGACGGCACAGCCAAAGAGCTCGAAGGACACTGAAGGTCGCTGAGCCCGCTCATCAGCTTTGAGGCTCTTCAAGGTGTGGCGAAGCCCAGTGTCCTGAGCAGCCTGGAGGGAGGCCAGAGAGGGAGGCCAGAAGCACACAGCAGGCACTGCCCCGGCGCAGGGCAGGTGCCTCGGCAGCGAGTGAGACGGGGACACAGGGTCAGCGGTCCGCAGAGGGCCCGTGGAGAGGGCGGCTGCTCTCATCGAGGGGAGGGAGTGGCCGGGTCGCTTCAGATGCTTTCTCCTCCTCCTGCAGCGCTCTGCGTGCAGTACGCACGGAGGCCGCACGGCTGTCACGGTTAGCGCGTGAAGCCTTGCTCAGCCCTGCAGGCCTGCTGCCGGCTGCAGAGAGCTCCCCGTCTCTGAGTGGGCCCAACGTGTCACCACTGCTACGGGAGGGGACAGGTGTGGCAGGCCTAGCCCGCTCCTGCCCGCCCCTCCTGCTGCCCTCCCCTCCCCCCTCCTCCCCTTCTCTTCTCATTCTTCCTGATGCCCACAATTTAACCCGCTGCCCTCCCACTGAAGCACTTCCCCCTTCCCGCGCTTATTCTACTCTGCCTTTCTTCCTTTCTTCCTTCCTTTCTTTCTTCTTTCATCTTTTTTATTTTTATTTTTTGACAGGTTCCCAGTATATTATTAAGCTGCCCAGGAATCTGGGATTCTGGATGTGACCACAAATCCCAGCTGCTCCTGTCCTCGTCGCCCACCAGGAGAGAAGAGTGTTTTTCCTTAGCTGGGCCTAGCATTCAGGATCCAGAGCACGGCTGTAATCCAGAGCATGGCTGTAATCCCATCACTGTCACGGCGGGAGGGTCACAGTTGCAGCCCATGTGGGCCCCTCAGCAGCTCAGGAAAACTTCGTCAAAAACAAACAAACAAACAAACAAGAAAAAAAGAAAAGACAAAGGAGCTTGGGGCGTAGCTCAGGTGAAGGCCCTGGGTTCAGCGCCCAGTACCACAACCAAAAGCGTCACGTCTCAGTCAGAGGTGACTTCTTGTCTCCGCGCTACCGCCTGCCCCATCAGGAGCACTGGGAACCGCTCTAGCAAAGCAGCGCACCTGGGCGCTGTGCATCCGCAGCCCGCAGGCCGGGGCGCTCCGAGTGCGCACGGCGCCCTGAGCAGCCCCCGGGAGCGCAGGACCGCGGCCGGGAGCCCACAGCAGGCCCTGCCTCCCCTCCAGCACCGCAGCCCGCAGCCCGCGTCCGCCCTGCACTGCCCGGCTGCTGCCCGGCGGCTGCCCGGCTAGGCGGCCAGGCTCTGGCGCTGGAAGGCCTTCCCGCTTAGCTAGAAAGGACGGTGTCCGCCCCGAGGCAACTGCATCTCAAGAGTATAACATGACCGCTAGTTACGCCGGGGTCAGCGGCCACAGGGCCAGGACAGCAGCGAGAGGAGGAGGAGCTGCAGGCGCTGGACGCAGCCCGCGGCAGGGTTATCCCGCAGTCCAAAGTAACTGCAGACTTGACCGCATTGAAGCAGCCTGCAGAAGCAGATCTTCCTTTGGATGCATACACGTGGTGTCCTAGGAGTTCCGTGCCTCCGTATCCTTTCTTGGCGGAGCTTCTACACTAACCAAAACACGTCTGCTGAAATCCAGTTGAGGGAGCGCTCCAGAGGCAAAGCTTTCAGGCTGCAATGTGAAAACAGAAGTGACATCTCGCACTTCTTCCACCCGAAAATGGAAGTTCTAAGGGTGGACTTTGGAGCGCTTGTGTGCTGCCGCAGTGTCCCCTAACAGAGAGGACTTAAAGGAGACATTCACCTCAAGGTTCTGCAGGTCAGAGTTTCCATCAACTCGCCAAAAACAAACAGATGCGGAGTGAGAGGCGGAGACGGGGCTGCGCCGAGTGGCCGGGCACCGGCCCAGCCAGGGAGGCAGCAGGGTGGCTGGCGCTCTTCCCCCAACTCTCTTACATCCCTGGTTTAAAGTCGCACAGCGTACACACGACTGTCAGACTCATAGTGATCAGCCTGCTCACAGCCTCCCAGGAGCTGGGATTACAGGCACGCACCCTAACCCAGTCTCAGTTGCCGTCTCAGCACATGCCCCAGAGACTGGACTGGCACAGCAGGCCAAAGGATTGAAACGCCAGCCCTTGCACCTGCCTGCAGGCGCTTTAAGCTGGTGAGCTATTTGGCCCACCCAGGCTCTATCATTAACTGCAGCATTTATTTCCTTTCCCGAAATTTGCTTGTTTTCTTGCCTTCCTAACTTTTATTCTTAGTTGGAAAACAACTTTAAAATTCTTTTCTAATGTCTAAACTTTTAACTTACGAATTTCCTTACGTAGCTTCAGCTGCAAACAAAAATCATACTGTTTATCACCTTCAGTCTATTACTTGCTCTCTTGAGAATGAGGGACTGAAGTTTCCAGCCTTTAGCCCTTTGTTTTCTGTTTGGCTTTCACAAATTTCCTGAGTTCTGATTTTATTACACTACTGGCAAAAGCATGGTTTGTGACTCTGAATTGTCTTCTTTTTGAGGATTTGATCTGCAGCGTTCTATGTGGTGAATTTTTGTGAATCGTACTTACTGCATTAAAAATCTCGCCTCAGGCTGGCGAGATAGCTCAATGGACTAAGTGCCTGCTTAGGCAGGTGCAGGGACCTGGGTTTGGTCTCTGGTACCTCATGCCGTGCCGGCCCCACCTGCGGGGTATGCTGAGCTGGTGACTGAGACTGGGCGCGGTGGTGCGTGCCTGTAATCCCGGTGCTGGGGAGGCTGGGATAGGAGAATCACTATGAGGCCAAGGTGCATAGAGACCCTGTACCAAATGCATAAATTTCTTAAAAACTCCTTATCAAATTAAATTGCTCATACTCAAATACTCATTAGCTCATTTCTGCTACTTTTGAGGCATCCATTTCAAAATTTATGCATTCTTTTCTTTTGCCATTTTATTGCAGTAAAGGGACTTAAAATGACATGTTGCCCTAAATGTGGGTGTATAGTACATGATTTTACACATCTGTGCTCTCCCCTGTATTTGCAGTCCTTAACACTGCATTTATGGGCTAATAACCACACCCTTCTGTCACAGTGAAGGCCATTTTAGCCACTGATACTAGGAATTTGACATTTGAATATACTCATATTTGTAGAAATATGCAATATGTATTGATCCTTCTGTGACTGATTTATGATCCTTAGCGCAATCTCCTCAAAGGCCACTAATGATGATGTATAGTTCAATCTTCCCTATTCTGTTAAGGCAGAATATTATTCAATCGCACATGATTGCCATATTTATTTTATTGAATTTGTCTGATGCTTAATGATGACCAGAATTTTTCATATACCAGTGGCCATTCACATGCTTACAGAAATTCTGGAAAATTCATCAAAATATGAAGTGGAGAGAGCATAGCCCTTCAACCAAATGTTCCGGAAAAAATGAATAATAGTGAATCAAACAATGAAATTGGATTTTTGTTCTTCCATGACACCCAAAATTCAGTAAAATAACCAGACTGCAAGCCCGAAAGTCCTAGAAGAAAACATAAGGAACAGCGGCAATGATCTTTATGACTCCCGCAGCACATGCCTAGGTGAACAGGTAAAGGAGACGCAAATCCTCACGAAGCATAGTCTACGGCACGCAACGGACTTAGCGCTCCTACGGCCGAGCAGGCAGGTTCTGTTGAATCCATAACTGGCACACACACCGTCTCAGTTCCATGCACAACAGTTGTGCTGCATTACAATACTCCTGTGTTGGGCTCCTGTAACCCCTCCCCTAACCCTTGCACCCCCAGCCTTTCTGCAGGCTGCTGTTGGTGTTTTCCAGAATGTCTCTGAGCTGGAGCCTTACAGCGTACGACCTCTGCAGGCTGCTGTCTTTAAACTAAAGCAGCGTGTGCTACACCTCCTTCACACCCTTTCACGGCTTAATCGCTCGCTGAGTTTTACCCTCCTGCACGGATGCACACAGTTTGTGTGTTCACCTCTTGAGAATGTCCTCATTGCTTCAATTTGGGGCAGAAACGCATAAGGCCACAACAATTCCTCATTTACCAGGCTTTACGTAGGCCTAGATTTTCAAACCATTCATGGACCTCCCTAAGTACGTGCTTCTGAGTAAGTCCTCTCTCATGGCTGCTACAAAATCCCCTATGCCTGAAGTTAAAGGAGCAAAGGTTTATTTAGCTCATGGTGTGTGGTGGTTTCAGTCTGTAATAGACTGGCTCAAGGTGGGCTGCCATGGCAGAGGCGCATCAGCAGAAGACACGAAAAGCAACAAGAGTGAAGGGGCAGCAGGGCTCCTTTCCTGCCCCTCTTGTACGCGGACTCCCCACCCTGCACTGGGCGTGGCCCTCACACCTCCAGTCCCAACACTGGGCAGTGCACCAGTCACAAACTCTAGCTTCAGTCACTCCCTGAAAAGCCATCCCAGCCTGACCCCATGAGACTTTGGGGGCGTCCAGCCACGAGGCACGACAGGTGTGCTGCTCTCTTGCAGGGGGAGACGTGGACATGATGAACCTGGCCGTGGTCTTTCTAAGCACCCGAAGCCCTGCATTTCCATAGCAAGAAAGCAGAGCTCTGGGTGCCCTACACCCTCAGCCGTGCTCCGTGCATGTCGTATTTTGGAGGTCCCCATTGTGACAGACATGGTGGCATCTCAGGGCCTGCTGGTGATCTATGAGGGAGAAACCCTTGGTATAGGTTGGTTGTGATTCGTTTGTCTTTGGGGGTGCACTTTCCAATGCTTTGCCATCTTCAGTTTGTTCTGCTTGAATTTTAAGTAGCTTCTGTCCACTTGGGATAGAAATCTGTTATCAGATGCGTGTGTTGACGTATTTTCTCCAAGTCCATGGCTTATTCATTCTCCTAATAGTGCTTTCCATATAGTAAAAGTTTTTAATTTCAATGAAATCAAATATCACTTGTTTTTTAATGGATTTTTTGGGGGGTTTCAAAAGTCAAGAAGATTATAATACAGTTTGTTAGAAAGCTCAATGGTTTTCATTCGTGATTTGTGAATCAGGGCAGCTGAAGATCACAATAGGTGAAGACTGAGCGTGGGCTTGTAGGGAAGAAGCAAGGAAAGCAAAGCGAAGCTGCCTGGAGTGAGCTTGTGCAGTTTATTTGTCTACAGGTGAAAAGAGAGGAGTTTTTTCTCACCCCACCTTGGGCCAGAGTCTCGAGTGTGCCGGACAGCAGCAGCAGCAGCAGCCCTGGTGCGCCTTGGGGCTTCAGCTGCTCCCTGGAAGTTGGGTTCTGTGGCGTCCCCTGGGAACTGTTCTGGTCTGGTCTGCCTGGGCCTGGAAGAACCTAGGCACAACAATGGCCTCTTTTTTCTTTGTTGTTTACCATCTATCGCATCAAAAAGTCATCACTGTGCACAAGGTCAGCTTGTGTTTACTCTATTATCTCTTGGGTGTTTTGGAGTTTCCTGTTTTCTTTTAGGACTGTTGGCCAAGTTCAGTTGATTTGTGACTGGTGGCTATGTACAAATGACACGTTCTCTATGTTCCCTTTTCTGCAGGTGCATTTTAAGTGGTTCCTGCATCATTTGTTGAATGGACTGTCCTTTCTAACACAGGGACAGTGGCATCCTCAGGAGGGGTCAGGTGAGGGACTGGCCCCTCTATGAGGCCTCTGCATCTTGACCAGGAGCAGCCAGCAGAGCGAGACTATGGGACTGTCACCCCCCTCTGTGAGCTGAATTGTGCCCGCAAGCCCCTTTTCAGGCAGATTAGTTCCCCTTAAATGAAAAAACAAACAAAGAACCTACCTCTTCCTGATGCCCCCACCAGCCCACACCCTCTGGCCCCTAGCAGCAAGTTTAGGAGCCCATCACGTGTGGACAAATGGTGCAGAAGGGCCACACCCCTGCCCTAAACAGGACTGCACCTGGATTGCGTGGAGTCTCAGCTCTGAGAGCACCAATCCTTCCCCGGGTGGCTCTATACTGCTTCTTCCTCTAGTATCTGCCGCAGCAGTACCGCTGGGCACCGTCTGCCCTGACCCCTCTTCCTCTTTCTTCATTGGAGAAGCAGGCCATGGTGTGTCTGGGACCCAGGGCAACTGAGCTGCCTTTGCTTTTGCATCCGTGCCAAGGGGACCCCAGCTGCCTGGCCTCTGTCTGGCCCTCCTGTCCCATTCATTTATCCTATTTTTCAGCTGTGGACATTTGTGTCTACTAGTGCTGTGTTCTTTATACTTCCTATTGTCATCTTACTTTGTGCAAGAATATTTTCTTTCTTTTTACTTTAAGTATTATACAATTTTTTTCTTAATTTAAAAGTCACTATAAGTTTGAGGGATAAAATTTTACTTAGCAAAACATAAAAGGCTAATTAAGGGGCCGGGGAGATGGCTCAGTACAATAAGTGCTTGCCTGGCAAATACAAAGGCCTGAGTTCAATCCCTGCTTCCACCAAAAAAATAAACAAGCAGACATATAAATCTAATTGACATTCATTTTCCCTAATCAGGAAAGAATCTACTGCATCTGCCACCTGTCACCTCTCTCTGTCTCTCTGTTTCTATCTCCCCTTCTCTCTGTGTCTCTTTTTCTCTCTCCTTTTCTTCCCTCTCATTGATGGCAAAGTGAGGGATGAATTTACTTTCTATTTCTTTTCCTGGAACCAGGAGGGCAGCCGCTGTACATCTCCCTTCCCTGCCACAGAGGCGGTGCTGTGATTTAGAGGAGGGGTTCTCATGTAGAACATGCTTCTGCAGAATTCTTATCACATATTCCAAGTATTTTAACTACAGATTTTGGAGCACAAGCATTTATTACTTATTGCTTCTCGCCACCCCAGTGCTGTTAGCTTGCTTCTTTATTAGGTGTATGCATCTTATTGTTATAAAAAGAATATGTGAGTAATAAATTCTCTCAATGGTTGTTTTCTGAAAATATATTTATTTCTCCTATACGTTTGATGAGAACTTACAAGGACATAAATCTCTAGAACGGCATTATATCCCACAAGCATTTAATTTATTTGGCTGTTTCTTCTAAATGCCTGAGAAATGTTCTTTAAATCAAGTACAGGGGTCAGCAAACTACTTCTGTCAAATATAAACAGCGCCTGTTTCAGGGCTGTAGATGTCATGTTATCTTCCATACCTACTGAAATTCATTTTTGTAGGATAAAAACAAGTAGGCAATAAAATCTTACTCATAAACCCATTCAGCAGGTCTGCTGATCGCCGTCTAAGTGACTATTTCGGCACTTTATTTGTCTCTTGCCAGTACGAGACTCCCTGTGTAGCTCTAGTTGGTCGTGAGTGCCTTCAGGAGGGCCGGGCCCACGCAGAGCCAGGCAGGGGGTGAGAGTGGGAACCCAGCCCGAGACCAGCTCTCAGACGGGACAGGCTGTCTGTTGGCGACTCCGTTGACAGTGGCCTGCAGAGAGGAGCTGAACTTCTCTCCTTGGACTTTGATGGTTTGGGTGGGGAGTCTCGTGGATAAAATGATTACTTATCTGAGTTTAAGTAAGTAGTTGGAAGAAATGAAGAAAGTTGCTGTTGACTATACAAATACATTTTTTCCACACAGAATAAGAATTTGTGTGTGTGTGTGTGTGTGTGTGTGTGTGTGTGTGTGTAACCAGGGATTGAACTCAGACCCTTGCGCTTGCCAGGGAAGCGCTTGTTCTACTGAGCCATCTCCCAGGCTCCTCAGAATAAGAATTTGAAAGCAGTATCAGGCAACTTAATTTTGCAGTTATGAAAGCAGCTTGGAAGCCTACGGCACACGTGATGCTTCTGAAGAGTGCTCCGTTGTCAGGCTGGGGGCAGGCGCGGCCGCTCGTGCCCTCTGTCCACGCAACGTCTCCTCTGCCAACACAAGAGCCTGTGAATTCAAGGTGTCATTTGTTCTTTCTCTCTGTGAAATGGGGACATTCAGCCTCTTCATAAATGCGGCTCATTTTAGAATCAGAAACACTATTTGCCCCTGTGTCCACCGTCCACTAGAGTGCTATTCACTGCCTCTTCAAACTCACGCTTATGGATTAGTGCACCCCTGGCCACGGCCAGGATGACTCTTGGGGGACACACCACCTCCTGGATGGTACAGAGTGAGGTGAGCAAATCAGAATTACACAGGAGGAACGGATGACTCACAGCGCAAATAGCCAGGCTGCTAGGGGACTGCCCAGGACACCGTCTCACTTAATTGACGCAGCAAATCCTCTGAAGGAAGTAATATCTAAAACGGCTTGGGCATCACTAAACTTTCCTATAAACAAAGAGAAGAGAGCATGAACATACACATATGGTTTTGCTTACAGATCATGACCAAGGTGCTGGCTAATTCCGTCTGTCCAGCTGGCCCGCCACAGCCCCGCTTCCCCTGAGTGTCCCTGGAGGAGACGCACATAGCCCTGCTGGGCTCTGAGCAAAGCAAGCTGCACTCTGCCCTACGAGTTGGCCTCGGCCCATCGTCAGGAGAGACTGCACCCCCTAGACAGAGGACGTCGCCAGCAGCTGGCCCTGGGCCTGGCCTGCCACGCGGGCTCCTGGCTGGCCTTGTGTTGCTCCACCCTGAAGCCTGCGGTCTTGCTGGCTCTGTACACACATGAGCCAATCGCGTCGCTCCCTCACTTGTTCATGGATTTCATTGGCTCTCCTTCTCTGCTTTCATGCTACATGAGAAAGAAAATTAATGTTGTCAGTCTCTCTCCTGACGTTTGTATTTATTTAATAAAAAGTTCTGTGTGGAAGAGGAGGTGAAGACGGAGGTGAAGCAGCTGTGCTGTGGGCTTTCAAGTACTGGTAGAACCTCTTCAGAATGTTAGTAGGATTCTTATAACATCAAAACCAACAGAGATGCAAGTGCAGGAGCTGTGTGGCCAGGCCACTGCTGAGGGGGACACTGCACGTTTGAAAAGTGATATTTGAAGACGGAATTGCCCGAATTAATGCATGATTTAACAGTGGCAGCTGTATGATTTGGGCAACTGAGTCTATAGCTTAATGCATTAGTTCATGAAATATTAATATTATGACATTAATTTAAATTGATCTACATATACACACTCCAGTAGGGGCAAAAATGTAAATGTTATTACTAAATCATCGTGTTCTTCTCTGCATGGAGCTGCTGCCAGGAACAGGACTCATTCGAATTTCATTTAACATCTTCATTAATGGACTATAGCAGGCCGGCAAGGCGAGATTAATGCACTTTTGAGACAGTAATAAATCAGTAGATATATTTAGTGATTGGGGATGCATAATATGAAAGGGCTTCAATGGTTAAAGTACAAAATGAGTCGAACTGTGAAGGTAGCTGTGGGGCATTAAGTCAAAACACAAAGGAAGTACCAGAAAAGCAACTGTCCTCCTTACCCTGGTGACTGGTGATGTAAAACTGTAACTGGCTTGGAACCAGTTCTGAACTGCTCCCAGAGAAGCTGGAAGCACACCGAAGCATGTGGCCATGCTGTCGCACGTGGCCGTGCGTGAGCTCCAGCCCATTTTCAGTCTTCACAAGTCCCGAAGCAGAGCCCCTGCCAGGTACGTTTGCTCTGGGAAGTCAGGCTTTCTCCCTGAATTTCCAGCCACTTGCTGAGATCTCTCCCAAAGAGAGCAGCGTGCACGTGAACTGGTTCTCTTGCTGACAGCTCCTGGGCTGGTGGCTTTATGTGGGGGCATCTTGCTTAGCAGACAGAAACTCCTGTGGGACAAGAATGTGGTAAAAATTGCAATGTGACCGTGAGCATCAATGTGCAGTGTGTACACACTCACACACACTCATAGACACATTCTCACACTCACACACACACTCTCACACACATACTCAGCAGGCACAGGTTTCTGTTAATTGTTCAGGCTCTGGGAAACTAAGAGGGCTAGCACTGATGCAGGATTATTTTGAAAACAAAATCAGACATACCTTCCAGGACAAACCCTGTGGAACTTTCTTGATGACTTTCTGTGCTTGTCTCCTTTAGGGTTCCGCTACCCAACAGTCCTGGGCGCTTCCCCCAGCACACACCTCGGGATGCCAGGGGATGCCCTTGGCTGCCGGAATACCTCCCCTTCCACAGCAGGGGCTCTGCTGGTCTTTGCCACCCCACACCCCACTGACAAGCATGCTTGGGGCCCCTTCTGTTGCCCTTTATTTTTCACATTGGGGTAGCACTAGGGTCACAAGTTCAAATGTACAGGACAAAGTGAGGCCATTGGTCTGCATGTGGGTTCTGACGCTAGGTATAGCTTGTCTTCAGGAGCGGAGCGTCTCCCTGCAGCCCAGCCTCCTCGTCTAGGGCCTGAAGCAAGGATCTGCAGATGAAGCGTGTGCCTCACTGGTCCTCATGTCCCATGCCTTCTGGAAAGAGTTCTTTCAGAAATTGAACTTGGAAGACACAACTAAGCGGGCCAAGGAGTTTGGATCTTGTACAGCCACAATCTCCTTCGTATCGGAGACAGCTTCGTCTCCATCCACCCTCCTCTGGAACCTCTGGTGCCGAACATCATGAGGCAAATTTTGTTACAGAGTAGAAGCACTTTGCAGACTGAAGATGAGCAGGCCCAATGGCATGAGGCTTTCACCCCGCGCATCTGTGATCACAAAAGTCAACCTCTCAGGAGAGCCAGCAGGTGGGCCAGTAGGTGAGGACAGGCTCTCCACGGAGTGTACTCTTGACACCTGCGGGGCAGCGAAGGATTTCCGGGGGAGCGCCCCATCCTTCGGCAAAGCATATGATTTTTAAAAATTCCCTAACTGGGCAGGACAAATCAACATAAAGTGAACACATCTAACTTTCATTCTAATTGAGAAATAAAACACACTCCTCTTTGCTCATGTCTCTCACTCATTTTAAACTTCCCACAGAAGAAGTCTTCCCCCACAGACACTGTCCCTTTTCCAGCTCACAGATTTCCTTTTGCTTTCTGTTTTTAAATTTTACTTATTGATACAGGGTCTTGCTGCACGGTTCAAACTCATAGCGATCCTCCTGTCTCAGCCTCCACAGCACTGGGATTACAGGCATGCCCCAGCACGCCTGGGGTTCTGGGATCAGCGTGGCATGTGGTACTGGGGATCAAACTTCGGATCTTGTGCTTGCCAGGCAGGCACGTGGCAGATGGCCACACTATCTCCCTGGTGCCCCCAGATTTCCTTTTCATACTTGATGTATTTTGCTGAGCATTCGGCCCTCAATTGAGTGAGGCTTGCTTGCCTCCCTTTCTTATTTGCTGTGAGTGGCCCTGCTTGCAACGTAGGTGCTGGGTTGCGGTTACAGAGGCAGGTAGTGTCATTTTTATCAGAGTCAGCTAGAAATAATTTGGAAGAAGTAATGCAGAAGAAGGCTTTCACTTACACAACCGCATGGTGACTACAGCCAAGAAATTCGGACTTAATTAAATCATGTCATTTAGTGTGTATCACAGCTAGATTTTTGTTGTCTGGTTTACTCTTGGTTTTGCAGTGCTCATACTTGAATACAAGACCTTCGCAATGCACTATGTGCTGCCTAGCTATGTCACTGCTTTTGGTTTTTGTTTTTAATGAGACAGGGTCTCACGAAATTGCTGAACTGCCCAGGCTGGACTGGAATTCATAATCCTCCCGCCTCAGCCTCCCAGAGCACCGGCGTTATGTGTATGTCCTCAGGGAAAGCCTGTATCTGTTTATTGATCCAGGACAGAAGGAGGGCCACTTGTATCACTTATTTTGTGCTTCTTGTTTCTTTGTGTTTATTTTTAAAATCTAAAATCAGTGCTATGGCTCTTTTTGGCTTTCCTGACAGATATGGAGAGTATGCACATCACTAGTCTAAGAATGTCTTACAGATTTGTCTGTGACTAGATACAGAATAAATATATTTGGAAAGAGTAAAACTGAAAGAATTCAGTGGTACCTTGGCCCACAAACTGAATTCCTTCTAGAAATCTGAAAAAAAAAAAAAAAAAAAAAAAAAGATTGTGCTCATGTAGGGAAACAGCTGCGGTCACGTGCTTCACCCAACAACTGAATTTTGCCAAATGATTCTGTCTGCAAAGGTGAACTGTTCACAAAGAGAAGCTTTGGTGAGCTGAAGAACAGCTTTGGTGAGCTGAGGAACACAGCTTTGGTGAGCTGAGGAACACAGCGTTGGTGAGCTG
>NW_004524851.1:1925218-1932618 GCF_000260255.1 Octodon degus
TGAGGAACACGGCCTTGGTGAGCTGAGGAACACAGCTTTGGGGAGCTGAGGAACACGGCTTTGGTGAGCTGAGGTACTACTGTACAGTCTTAGGTGTTTCTCAGAAGTAAACAGCACTGGGTCACTGAGAACAAGATTCATGTATTGTCTGCAAAGTCATGCAAATACTTTTCAGATGCGGTTTTCTCCCCAGTCCTGTTGTGTTTCTTTCCTGTCTCATTGTACTCTTAGGGTCTCTGAATAAAGACAAGATGCTCTCTTACATTCTCAAGAGAAGTATGTCGCAGTCTCAGCATTAGCTGTTTCCAGCTAACGTGGCTGCTTTTGGAGTAAACGTCTCTCTGTGGAATCCCAGCTAGTCAGATGACGCTGGTAGGCCTCTGTTCCCACAACAGCGTCACCTGGTTTTCTGTCTTGTTGGGCTCAATGCTGAGGCATAAGTATAACCCTGATAAAACGCATTTGGTCATGACGAAAGGTGCTCTCTTTGTGTTGATGTACCTACCACTTTGCAGACTAGTCTTTTAGGGTTCCTTGTCAAGTCCACAAAAGAGGTGAAAAACGGAGCAGTCTTTTTTCTTGTGTTGTGGTGTCAACTTCTGCTGTCCTCAGAAAGTGAGCTGCATTCCCTGGTCTTTTATATTCATGAAAAACTTTGAAAGATTTCTGTTTTTATTTCTGAAATACTTGGTAAGAATCACATTGCCGTGTATTTCTAGGTGATGGATTCAAACTGCTGCTAAATTATAATACTTTATGATAAAAAGTGGAATACAAAGTTTTCATTCATATTTTTGTTTATTGATGATATTTTGTCTAAAATTTTGTCACTTAATCTAAAATTTCAAGTTTAGAGGCAAAAGCTCAACCCTAATGTGCTTTCTATAGTTTTTACACCTTTTGCATTTGTAATGTTGCACTGTGTTTTATATTTTATCTCAATATTTCCTGTGATTCTCTCTCTCTCTCTCTCTCTCTCTCTCTCTCTCTCTCTCTCTCTCTCTCTCTCCCCCCCCTCCCTTTATCTCTCTCTCATTCTCTGTATCTCTCATATTCTCAAGTGTAATCAATGTCACTATTATTTTTAATGATGTGCTTTTAAAGATGCTTTTGTCAGCCATGTTTGTTTTCCACTCTCCTGCTGGCCCCCTTGCCAGTGCTATCAGTTTCCTACCTAGAGCCATGAAATGAGGCACAGGAGTAAGATTTTCAGTTCTATGTCATCTAAAACATTGAATTTGCTTTAGTATGAATATATTCCCCTGCAAAATGAGACCTATTTTAAGTAAAATTTACTCATTGTAAATCTGAAAATCATGTGCACCAGAGTGTCCTGTGTTTTATTTTGTGACCCTACTTCTCTGGGGATTAGCTTTCTATTTGTGCTTTTCAATTTCTTGTGGAAAATGTTTAGATTATTTATTTTCAGGGTGTGTTTAGTTACATTTGCATTTAAGACTATGAATTACCTCACCATGGTAGAGCTGCAACACTCAATTTTCAGCATGCCTTAATTTCATTATCATTGCAGTTAAAATATTTTCTAATTTACTTTGCAAATCCATTTACAAAAGCCTGGTGAATTCCATGCTTCCCCCCACAATGGGGGCCCCACTCAGGTCCCGAGAAACAGCAGGGCGTAAAGATCTGAGGTAGCCCCAGGGAGATACTGAGGGACATTTTACGAAGACCAGACTCCCACCAAGCGTAACAGCCTGATGGATCTCGGCAGGCGAAGAACCTGGACGGCTGCATGCTGCAGCTGGGAAGCACAGGACAGCGCCGGGGACAGGGAGGCTCCATCCCACAGCACGAGCCCAGGGACAGTTTTGGAGCCTCCAGTACAGATGCTCGGAGTGACATACTTGTCGCTTGCAGTTTGATTATTTATAAGTGATCTCTCTGCATTAAGGCAATAAGCAAGAAATGGTTGATTATGATGAAAATCAGGAAAGTATTGCATTTCATATTGTTCTGGTGGAAGAAAAATCAATCACATTGGAAATCTCAGGCCTTCATTTCTCAGAATAGCTTGATTCACCCAGCAAATAATAAGTGTCTGCTATTGTAACTTATGAGGCTTGTCAGTGTTTTTATTTTTATAAACCTGTCAAACAAAGTAGAAGAGATGCAATATTTTATTTTAGGATTTGTGTCCAGCCGTAGGACTAATTCTTTCGTTCCACACACATTCACTAGTGGATCATTTAGAACGCCATGGTCTGCGGGCCCAAGGCAGCTCACGTTTGGAGCAGATGCCAATCTGTGGTGATCGCCTGTAGAGCCCAGAGCCTGCTCAATAGCACACAAAGTACACAAAGAAGAATGGGAAGAGACCCTTCCAAAGCCTAGATGCCTGAACTCATGGGGCTCCTCCTGCCTCAGCCTCCCGAGTGCGGGGAATCAACCCTTCTGTAAATAATTTCTGCACAGGACAAGATCTCACTCTTGAGTTACTTGATGTCCAATTAAAACTCAAAGGCCAAAATCGTTTCCGTGTCCTGTTACATTTTACATCGATTAAGCATCTCTACAAGTAGTCTCTTACTAATAACAAGATGCAGGTTCTTCATCAGCTCGGTCAGGAGGGAGCAGACACTGGCCTGGCCACTCATCAAGATGGTCCTCCTCAGCCTCCTGCACTCAGCATCTGCCGCGAGGTTCTCGCACCCCCAGGTTCCCCGTGTCCTTGGCTGTCACAGCTTTGACCCTGATGCTGGGGAGAAAGAAAGCCGCCGCTGAGTTCCATTAACTCTCAGATCTCTTACTGGCCCCGGGCTTCAACCCTCAGCTGCCCCTCTCTAATGTCCCCTTGGGCCCCTTGGGCAGGGCCACCATGACAGCTTCCCTGTCTTGTGCTCTGAATTCAGTCAGTCTTGCTGTTCCAACCATACTACCTTAACACCATGTGTCTCGTATGCAGTGTGTCCCTGGTCAAGCTCTCCCTTGTCTATTCTTCCCATCACGGGCCCAATGTCACTGCCAGTATTCCGCGACATTTTCCCTTTCTGCTGCTCCTCTTGGGCTGATCCTGCCTTACTTCCTGCTCCACCTCAGGTCCACTGCTGTCCCTGGGCCCAGGTCCCAGGGATGCTGGGCTGCGCTTTCTCTCAGCTCTCTGGGCTCCTCGACATTCTCCTTGCAGCTGCTCCAAGTCCTGGCCTCCACTTCTCTGTGCCCAACTCACCGCATACAACGCGCACTCTTGGGTGAGAACTCCATCTTACCAGGATGGAGCTGGGCAGTCTCCTTCGAGAAAGCCTTCTCCCTCCCGCGTGGCTCTCCACTGCTGCTTGGCCTCTCACCCGTGTCCAGAGCGCTCCCAAACTGTTTTCCTGGGCCACTTCTACAGCATCTCCATTTACCCAGCCTTTGTCGTGCCTGCTGGTCTCTGCCTCTTCACTGCCTAGAATGTTATTTCCTCTTGCCCTCACGGGCTCTTTGCCTCATGCATCCTAATATTCAGCTGATGCTACTGCCTGCTGTAACCCTTTTCCACGCAGATTTGGATCCTCGAATTTTGCCTGATTCTGCTCCTTGCTCGGCGCTCTGTGAAACTTAGTACCCAAACCAGATTTCTGCTCCTTTTTTTTTTTTTTTTTTTTTTTGGTGTTTTCGGGGGTGGGGTGGGTGCAGTTATTGTTCTTAACATGATATAATTGCTCAGTGAGTTTTTTGTTGACTATATTTTAAAATAATTTTGTGGATGTTACTGATGACCATGTTGAAAATTGATATTAACAAAGGCACAAGGTGTAATTGAAAAATAATGAATGAATTAAAACTCATTCAATTATAATACTAGGAGCACCCCTCAAAATTCTGCCCCCTTCCTGCGACCACACATGTGCGATGGTTTTTGCCGCTTTCTCCAGCAGTCTGGAAGTCCTCTCTCCTGAGCGACTTCATGAGGTGTAATTAAAACTGTGGTGCGCTGTGTCCACTCGATGTCTGGACGGCTGCGCGAGGCTCGGGGCTGTGGCTCGCCCTGGAGCGGGGCGGGCGGCCCGGAGGGACTCAGCGCAAAGCGCATGTGACGGAGTTGGGGAAGGCGGCTAGGCCGCTGCCCCGCCTCGCTTCCTGGAGAAGTCCGGGTCTCTGCGGCACCGCCCTGCAGCCCCTCTTGGCCGTGGAGCGCTGGCCTTCGCAGCCAGCACAGAAGGCAGAGAGCGGCTTGCTGGACGCCGCCGCTGCCGCTCCTCCTCTGCTCTTCACTGCTTTCTGCCGCCGTTTGCCTCGGAGCCAGCAGAATACGGACTGAAGCCTCCAGGAACTGTGAGCTAAATAGACCTTTCCTTCCTTCATTTTGAGTGCTGGTTATTTGTCCTGGCAACAAGTGCAAAGTAACTGGGAGGATAGCCACCCAGTGGAAAGCCACCCTTTGTAAAGCCATGCGCTGTGTCCTCGCCCACCCGGTTCAGGAGACCCAGCAAAGCGGCTCTTTGGCAAGGTCAGATGTGCACGAAAGTACGTCATGTACATGCGCTGCCTTTTCACCTGCCCTCCCGCAGCCCCTGCCGTGGGGACAGCAGATGGCCTCTTGGAGCCCTGCTCAGAGCGTCACCGAGCCAACCTGTGGTGGGTCCTCTCCTCAGCTCTAGGGTGGGTTCCCTGCTACTCCAAGGCTGCCGAACATTCTCGAGGCTCTTTCCCACTTTTCTCTTTAGCTCTGCATCCCACCCCCACCTGTCCAGTAGCAAATTTCATGTCTTTCTCTTCTGAAAGCACCAAACCTGTCTCTGAAGCCCCACGGCTTGCCAAGGTGTCCGCAGTCCCTTGGTCTCATGACGATGGTCTTCAGCTCTGCTTTTTACCTGCATGTTCCGTGCTCGAGTTTTGAAAACACACTGAGGGGGAACAGCTTCAGAACCGGGCAGGGCTCCGCTGAGCTCCTATCGGAGATCGCGCGCCCCTGAGACGGCGCGGCCTCGGGGTCTCACCGCTGCCCTGGACCACTTCTCCTGCGCTGACGCAGGACACGGGGGCAGCCGCACGGGTGAGCCCAGGACCCCCGGAAGAGCGCTGGCAGGACCGCTTCTGCAGGAGGCAAGCGCGGGGATAGCGGGGCTCTGAGCAAGTACTTTGCGGAGACTGATAGCGCTATGGTTTTGCTGAACTAAGTTTTTTTATTATTAATTTTATTGGGAAGCAAATAGCAATGAGACAGTTTCAAAACCGATTTAATAGGACAGTTTCAATAATTAATACATTGCATATTGTTGTCTTCGGAGTGGTTATTCATAGAACAAGGTGCAGACATGATATCCTGTCCAAACACTATTAGTACAAATCTTTCTCCTCACTGAATTACGAGAAAGTAGCTGTCTATCTATCCTATTTTGTACATACAGATACAAAACGGTCCTTCATTTGTATCCCCTGTTTTTGTTTAGTTTTGTCAGTAGTTTGGGGTCACACCACATATCTCCTTGTTACGTCCATCTTTCACTTTCTTTGCTTCGTTCTGCTTCCTGCGGGTCCCCCGCCCTTCGCTCCTCCCCTGTGGGAACCACAGCTCTGCCCTCAGCCATCACCGTGCCGCTGACCATAGCCCATCCCCTCCCTGCTCCGTGGATTCACCGTGCCACTCCGCGGAATAAAACTTTTCCTGCGTTTCTTACTCGTGCATCTGGGTTAAATTCCCTTTCCCATATTTTTATTTCTGTGTTTGAAAATTCTACCCCTGTCATTCTAGCGCTCAGCAGGCTGAGTGGGGAGGATCCCTGGGAATCCAAGGGCAGCCCGAGCTACACAGCGAGACCCCCCTCAAACAGACAAATACAAGTTCTGAACTCGGCGTGTGCCTCCTTCCGTACTGCCTTGACTCTGAGCTGACAGCAACCTCCCTTCCGCACCAGCCCTGCGGGGAGGCCACCTTCCGCTCAGGAGGGCAGCTGGCTGCACGGTCCTCAGGCCTCCTCTCAGCAGCCTGCGGAAGCCCGAGTCTTGCGTGGACGGCACTTCCTCCTACCCACAGCCCGAAGCGGTCTGCGCTCACCCCTGCCACCGAGGTCCACGTGTTTTCTTCTTCGGGCTTAGGATCTGGTGGTCTCTTGGCGTGGATTCACGACGACACTGTGGCGTCCGCACCCAGGGAACAGGGGCCGAGCACCTGGGTGCCTGCGCTCGCTGCACTCGGGCCATGCCGGCATGCTGTGCCTTACCTGTTGCTTCAAATCATCCAGTCTACTTGCTAGATGAAGATCTATCACTGGGCCTTACTATCATCATTTTTCCTGACAAACAACGTTGAGAATCCCTATGTCTTCTGACGGTTTGGATACATGGCTTGGGCTAGAGACTTCCCAAAGCATAGGCTATACTATGACTCAGGTAAGGTGAGCAAGCAGACCCGGAGGCCATGCTCTCCCACAGTCCTTCGGCTCGCGGGGATCCTAAGAGGAGGAGGCCTGTCAGAAAGTGGAGGAAGACCGCAAAGCACTCAGCTTCACTGGGGAGAAGTGTGGGGAGTGCGAGCCAGAGGGTCCTGTGGGTACACATAGGAGAGGACAGCGTGAGGTGTGGGTATGGATGGGGCCCTCAGCAGGCTCCGAGCATGCACACTGACCCTGCTGGATGCCGGCTGTGGAGAGACTGTGGTGTGTGATGTGAGACTCTGACGCAGGAGGCAGCTGGGGTGGGGACGTGGGTGTTGTAACTCAAAAATCAGATGACAATGAGGCAAGTCCAAAAGTTAAAAGAAGCGCTTTATTTTAGCTGGTACCCAGCGGCGGTCTCTATGCAAGGTGCAAAGAGGTGCGCCGGGCATTAACAAGGATCAGTAATTAAGCTTGCAAACTGCAGAAACAGGGGAGGGGTTGAGAAGAAGAAGTGGCAGGGTCATTAGTTCATGGGGTGGTCCTGTTGGGTGAAGGTGCTGAGCTGGCAGTCATACAGAGTTCATTGAGATAAGGTTTGGGGAGCAGATATCATAAGACTTGAGTCGTAGGGGTGAAGAATTGGGAGGAATTTGAGTTGGCAATCAAGGGGTGAGGAATTGGGAGGAATTTGAGTTGGCAATCAAGGGGTGAGGAACTGGGAGGAATTTGAGTTGGCAGTCAAGGGGTGAGGAGTTGGGAGGGGTCGGCGCATACAGAACAGGAACTCGGCCAGGTTAGAAGGGCAACAAAATGGAGTCAATTTTGACAGGGTACAACAGTGGGATTCTGGACAGACCTGTCTACGAATGAAAGATGTGCTCATTGAGAAGTTGCTTCCCCTTCCTAGGAACTGCATGACCCAACTCCAGGAAGAACATGAGGAAGACACTGCTGCAGTGAAAGCCAGCCTTGGAAGAAGTGAAAGCCAGCCCTGGAAGAAGTGAAAGCCTGCCCTGGAAGAAGTGAAAGCCTGCCCTGGAAGAAGTGAAAGCCTGCCCTGGAAGAAGTGAAAGCCTGCCC
>NW_004524851.1:1932718-1936557 GCF_000260255.1 Octodon degus
GCCCTGGAAGAAGTGAAAGCCTGCCCTGGAAGAAGTGAAAGCCTGCCCTGGAAGAAGTGAAAGCCTGCCCTGGAAGAAGTGAAAGCCTGCCCATGACAGAAAGGATGAAAACAGAGAACACGAAAAGAGAGATGTGCTCGATACACAGTACTTTCTGTGGGCTCACCCAACTTTTTATAGGATTGTAGCAAGTCATTGCTTATGAAAAATGCTCCTTGTACTCTCTAGGTGGCCTTTCTATTTTGTTATGCTGAAGCTCAAAGTTTTGACATTAAGGGATACTTTGTGCAGAATAAAGCTACCTCATTTAGTCTACAATGTTGATAAGTGCTCTCGAGATTTGCCACATCCTCTTGTAATCAAATGTTTTGCTTTATCAAGAATGTCCTATAAATAGGTTCACAGACTGTCTCCCCGTGAATCTGAGTGAAGGCCTGACAGTAACCATTTATGTTGCCACCCGTATGGGAGTTGGTTCCTTCCTACTGTTGAGTGTGGATTGTACCCGACCAGAATGATCTGTTCAGATAGTCCCTGGCACTTCTATGAGCAACACATGACAGCACATGCCCGTCCCTCTGATCAGTGGGACACCAGTGGTCAAATACTTTAGCTTTGGAAGTGCCACAGAAGTAGTACCTGTGACTACTTTTGCTTCCCTATCAGTATCGTGGTTTTTCTCATCCTCTCAAATGTGGCTGAAGATGTCAATGTATAATTATTTGTGTAATTATACCTGTAAATTTTTATAAGTGATGGTTCTGCAATTTTCCTTTAACATTAATGTCATGCTTCAGCCTCCAGTTATATGGTTCTCATAAAATTAACTGGGACATAACTTCCAGTTGCATGGGAATTGGTTAATAATTTCCACTTGTATGTAAAAGTCCCTGTAATTCTGGGGCTATTTTTTCTTACATGTGTAGAGGGTGTCAGTAGCTGTCTGTCCCTGACATTTTGTTTGCGAAAATGCTGATATAGCAAGGATCCCATTCATCTTACTGAACTTTTACTTAGCATATTTTTCAGCCTTATATCATTATTTTCAAAAAATAAGGTTTATATGTCTTTCTCTGGAGACTTTAAAAAATCTACCTCTTTATGCATTATTCACTCTAGGGTCTGCTACACAGCTCAGACTCGTTGGGACCCACCTGTCTCAGAGCTGGGATTGCAGGCTTGTGCTATCACACCTTGTTCTAGCGTCCAGCTCGGGGCAGGGCCGGAGTGGCATGTGGCACCAGGCATGAGACCCAGGTCCTTGCCCTTGCCAGGCAGGCGCTTGGACTCTACAGCTCTCTCCCCAGCCTCTGGAGACTTCTATACTGTATAATTTTCAAAAATCTTTGGATTCATAGATATGCATACAGGTGCTTGAAATTATTTTTATAATTTTTTATTGTCCTTTGCTGTATACTTCATAAAACTTGCAAAATTTCCACCTATCACAGCTTTAAAAGCTTTTTCTCTTTCATCCTCTTTCATCTTGCTTGGTGTCTATTAAATAAAGTGGTAGGTTCAGTTTTTTTGATGCACTCAGACATTTCCAATATTTTTTGCAATTCATGCTAACCTTTATTTTCTTTCAAATATGAATGTTCTCTGCTCACTTGCTTTCTAATTCAACAGTTATTCCTCTGCTTGACAATAGATTCTTATTTTAACTCACCATTTTCCCCTGTAATCATGCCCTCTTATTTTGCTAAATATAGTACGCATAGATATTTTAAATTCTTTCCATTCACTCATATCAAGATTAGAGTTGTACTTCTCACATCCATTATTTCTTTTAGTTTTAAGCCTTTTGGACTTGATTTTTGTGTGCCTGAAGTTGTAAAACTGATTACCATCTATCACATTCCTTGTGTAGCGTTGGTACCGTGCCAGAAGTTACCTACAAATTCAGTGGATTCTTGGTGAGTTCTTTCACCATCGAGGCTGTACTTGTCTTCTACCTGGCAGACAGATTTGGACAAAGGCAGCTGACACAACGCTGTGTTGAATTTTCTGTCCTTTCTTTCTTCTCATATGAGCATCTTCTGTTCCCAGCTGTGGCTTACTCAGTCCTAGGAGCTGACCATGTCCACAGATGCTGTCTGTCCCGAGCCACGGCTTGTGCCCTCGACTCTAGGGCAGGTTCCCTGCTACCTCAAGGCTGCTGAGCACTCTCAAGGCCTCCCCCACGTTTCTCTTTAGCTCTGTGTCCCCATCCTGTCCAATATCAAATTCCGTCTAATTTCTGTCTTTCTCTTCTGAAAGCACCAAACCCAGATCTGAAGCCCCACGGCCTGCCAAGAGTCAGTCAGTCCCTTTGTCTCATGAAGGTGATTTTCAGCTGCGCTTTTTGCCTGGATGTTTGCTGCTCAGACTGAAACACACTGGGGGAAAATGGCTCCAGAACAGGATAGGGCTCCCCTGTGCTCTTCTCAGAGATCTCGCACCCCTGAGACAGATCCGGCTCTGTGAGTCACTGCACGATGACCACGCCACTTCTTTTCTTCACAGCAGTACATGTCTGCCATGCACTCAGCCATAAGTAAACATCCCTGTAAGTTCTGATAACTGCATCATTTTTGCCACTTTCTCACCCCACCCCCAGAGATGCCCATGTCCCTCTCTCCACTGGTTGAAATTGCATTTTATTAATGACTCTGTGAAACCCGTGGATTCCCATAAGTAGAAATGGTGCTCCTTTTAGATCCTGTGTGATGGCAGGACACACCCAGGCTCGCGAAAGCACCCGTTTGTAGGTGTCACGAGGCAGCTGTTCCTCACTCTTCAGCCTCACATGGTCCCATTGTGAAGTTCTCCCGCTGTTGTTCACCTTCCACAGCTTTCGTTCCACACAGTAGCATGCACATTCCTGTAGGGAGAGTGGAGCACCACACACATTTGTTTGATATAAATTACTGCGGCGCTATTTGAAGTATGGCCAGGGCTTGCTAGCCAAATTAATTAGTAAATTAATTAATTAATGCTGCTTCAGTGGGGAAATTGGGGGTTGAAACCCATTAATTAATGGTAACTGGAAAGTTAGCTGAAGTCCCTGTTCAAATATAAATTAGTCTTTCTAGAACAACATAGTAAAATGAATCTTTTCACTTTTTTAAAAATTTGGGCACATTTATGATTTTCCCCCATTTAAAAGAAAAGTATCATTTTATACTGTAGCTATGTTTAAGTATAAGAATGGAGAGAAAGGTGGTATTTGCTTTGCTTGCTTTCTACACTTGTCTGAAACTTCCTTTGCAGAAACTCATGGCACTGTCCCACTGGAGAAACGTCTTGCTCTGGCCCCAACCACATTTCATCTAAGGTTAGGTTTCTGCTAGCCAGGGACACTTCCTTCAGTGCAGGTGAGTCTGACCAACATGAAGTCCACCAGCGGGGCGCAGCACAGTGGTCATGGCCTTGCTTGCTAGATCTTAGTGAATGAATTGATCATTTACAAGGAGAGACGGCTTGTTTGCCAAGTAGTTGTGGTGCTGTTGGTCCCAGGTGTACTGGCCCCATTGTGCTTAGGCTAGGGGGAGGCAGCACAGCCCGGTGAGGAGGTGTGGGCCCTTGACTCCTCTTTCTCTTTCATTGTTGTAAACCAGGAAAGTGTGAGAGAGAGGAAGACCCAGGAATCTGATGCTCTCCTACTGGTCCCCACTGCTCAGGATTGATGGCTTCCCAAATCTCCAGACAGGGGAGAAAGCCTTCTCCTTGGATGTGTAGACAGCAGTCTGGATTCTGAATACAGCACAATAAAAGGGAGCTTTCATGACCTATTCTTTTTTTAAAATTTTATTTATTTATTTATTTATGTGTGTGTGTGTGTGTGTGTGTGTGTGTGT
>NW_004524851.1:1936657-1941413 GCF_000260255.1 Octodon degus
TGTGTGGCCAGCTCAGCCCACCAGGGGGTGGGGCTGGCTGGCATGTGGTGCTGGGGGATTGAACTGCGGTCCCTGTGCTTTGCCAAGCTTGTTCTAGGTAGGTGCTTTAGACCGCTGAGCCATTTCACCAGCCCCTCATGACCTGTTTTTGATGACCACAAAAATTGTTAAATACTGAAAGTGTGTTGTGACAAAAAGGCAAAATTTCTGGGCAGCAAGAATGTGATTCTCCAAAGGGAGGAAGGGAATGGAGAGACAGAAGGAGACAGGAACTGCTCTGAGGAAAACTGTTGAGGAACTGAGCTTAAGACAGATGGCAAATTTGGAGAAGCCTCAGAGAATTTGATGAGAGCAGCCGTCGTTAGCAATGGAAGAAAGGAGTGAAGGCCTCTGGGGATGATGCTTGGCCAGACAAGGAGGAGGAGAAGAACTCACTGGAAAGCAGCGGGCTGGGAAGGAGGGCCAGAGTCAGCCCAGAGACCGAGTCCCACCGTGCAAGTTGTCACGACCATGCTGAGGCTTTGTCTATCACTGACGTGAAATGGAAAGCCCGGGAGAGGCTCCAGAAGAGGAATTGTACTCTGCATTGTACAGGAAGTCTGGCTGTGCCATGAGGGAGAAAGGTGCCAGGAAAGGAAAGGGTTTCCCAGTTCTTACAGAACTGGGAAAGTGCACGGAAGCAAGGAGTGGCCGTGCTGCTGGGATGCATTTATACTCCCCGCAGCCCCGTGACCACCCCTAGTGCTTACTCTGAGACGGGCTGTGCTGACTGTGGAGTCCATTAGCTGCCGTGGCTCCTTCTCTCACACTGCTGGCTGTCTCCACCTCACAGGAAATTCTGTGTTGAAACGTGGCTAAATCCAATATTCTGTGCAGACCTCCTGCTTTCTCTGTGCGCCACTTTCTGTTACCTGCTGTCACTGTGTCTCAGGAGAATCCTATGGCCTCTCCTGCACTGAAAACGTTATTGGATTTGCGCGGTGGTCTGAAGAGTCCTGGTTAAGTGAATGTTCTTGTGTTGAGATGCTCTTGATGCTGTCCCCCCAATTAGCCCGGGATGACGTGACTTGGAGGTGACCCGCTGCGTTGCATCTGGGCAGGGAGTTGCACCTCTCCACGTCAAGGGTACATGCAGGTAGCAAATGTCAGTGCGGTCACTTCATCTCCAGGTTTGCGCTACCTTTTTTCTTATATTCTCTATTTCAAGATTCTCATTTTCCCTGTTTCTTTGCTATAGTCCCTGGAAAAAGTCACAGTGTGATGCTTCTAAGGAAGAGCAGAGCAGGCGTTCATGTCATGGGCAGTGGGATGTTTCGGCTCTTCTGGGGAGCAATGAACCTCCTGTCATTTACACGTGTGTGCATGCGTGTCTTCATAGCAGTGTGAACTCACGCATTATCTCACGCATTCCTTTACCATCCCAGGGCTGGGAGACAGCTCAGTAAAAAAAGATGACACGGCATTTGCAATGCAATATTATTTTATTCATTTGTTTGGTGAAATCAATTTACCTTTGGCTACCGGGAGAAAATTGTATTTCTTCCACTGTGAATGTTTCGTGTATTTCTGTATTTCATTTTGGCGTGAGAAACGTGCCAAGCACGTCTTACTGGTTTCCTGCGCACTTTCTATCACCTGTCGTTTGCGCAAGAGGTTCTTACGGGCCAAGTGGGATGGGAGACCTCACCGCGAGAGCGCTGTGTGCTCCCGCTCCTCGGGCGCCACTCTTTATGGGCAGCCCGGCGATACAAGCACAGGCCATGTGCATGCTGGCTTCCACGCTCACAGGCAAACACGCGTGTCTGCACACAGGCCTGAGTGTGGCCATCCTTGGCGCACTGCCCACGGGCTCATGCTTCTGTGGCCATCCTCATGCTGTGGCCACAAGGTCACTGTCCACTCCTCTCCAGGCTCCCAGGCAAGGGCCCACCCTCAGCAGAACACATGCCACATGCGCCCCCTAGACATCCGCCCGCTTCTGGTGTCACCCACAGCAGTGTGAAGATCACTCGCCCGGACCTGTGCCGTAGCAACTTCCAACTTTTACACCGATTTTGTGTTGTTCATTGGTTTTGTCTGACAAGACTGCACTCACTGCCATGATTCCTTGGATCAGCACTCTTACAGCTACGTGTTTCAGTGATGTTGTTTCTACATGGACGTTATTGCTAGATTATTTTGTCCCTGCAGTTTGTACCAGGAGCCTGTAACTTCCTAAGTTTAAAAAATGTGCTCAGCAAGGGCCGTCTGTAGGCTAAGGGCTCTGGCGCAAATGCTGTCATGGGCATTCTAGCGGTGCAGAGAACAGCTTACACCTTGCCAGGGCTCCATGACTCACTTATCCCATCTTTCTCTTCGCACTCTCACTCTTTGGCAAGCACTAATCTACGTCACTTTGCCTTTGCCAGGGTGCCATGTCATTGATGCGTGTCGTGTAGCTCTTTCCAGTTGGCAGTACACATCTAAGATTCACCAGTTCATGTTCTTTACCTAATAACTCTGTCCTTTCTACTGCTAAGTAGTACTCCATTCCATACAAGTAACAAAACTTTGTACCCACATATCTCTAGAAGGATGCCATGACCATGTCCAGATTTCAATCATTATAAAAATCAATGATTGCGAAGTTGTAGGTAAAGAGTTTGAGGTGGGTTAAGTTTTGAAATCAGTTGTATAATCACCTGTCTTAGTTACTTGTCTCTTTGCTGAGACAAAAATACAGAAAACCCACAGATTAACAGAGGACAGATTTGGCTCACGGTTTGCAGAGGTTTCAGCCCACAGATGGCTGGGTCCAAGGTAAGGCCGCGGGGTGGAAGGCACTGGAGCAGCGGGGGAGTCCAACCGGGGCCAGCAGGAGCTGTGAAGCAGCGGAAGCGCTGGCTGCTCTGTCCCTTTTAGGGTTCCATCCAGGTGGCAGCCCATAGATCTGTGCCACTCACACCCCCGGGGGAGGGGCCTTCCATTATCCACATTCACAACCTTGCTGAACCAATTCATTTGTCACAGAGCTCATTTAACATCATAATCCCCCAGCTATCTCCCCAAAGCCTCAACTGTGAGGGCAGGTGAGTGAGGACCAACCAGATAGTTCAGCGGACTGCAGCACCTGCTTAGGCACGGCGCAGTGGCCAGGGGTATGATCCCCAATGTGCCCTGCCAGCCCCGTCCCTGGGGCACGCTGAGAGGGCAATTGAGACTGGGCCTGGTGGTTCACGCCTGCAATCCCGGCTCTTGGGAGGCTGAAAATAGGAGAATCACTATGAGTCCGATCTAGTAGTAGACCCTGTAGAACCTGTATTAAAAAAAGAAAAGAAAAAAAACAACTGCCAAATGCTCTTTTAAATGCGTTGTAGCAATTCACATTTTTACCAGGAAAGTAAAAATTTCTAGTGTGCTAGATCTTCTACAGCAATGGCTTTAGCTATCTTTTAAAATTTGAGGCATAATGGTAAGTGCAGTTGGTTCCTCATAATTTAATTTGAAAATTTTTAATGAAGATTCACTTTGATTCCTTTTCATAATTATTTGCCATCTGTGTATCCTACTCAGTGATCAGTCTGTTTACATTTTTATTCACTCTGTAAGTAAACTGTTTGCTTTAGATTGTTTGCATTTGAGACTTCTTTGCATATTTAGACACCAGTTCTTTCTCCACTGTGTACTTCGGAAGTGTTTACACCTAAGTTACGCATGTCTCCAGTTCCTTAACAGTGGTGTCCACAGAGTGGAAGTTTTCAATTCTAATGAAATCGGCTTTGTTACTTTTTGCAGGCGCTCAGCTCCTGAAAATCCACATGCAGGAGTGGACAAGAAGGTGGCTTGGTGCGGCGCATGTCTATCATGTCCTAGGTTCTCACAAGACCGTACAACACCTCGGAAATCAAGTCAGAGCGCTTTCATTACACCTGAAGTACGCGTGTGTCCTTCTAGGCCTTATCAAGTTTTGCAGTTTCTATTAGCTCTATAATATATTTTGTATTCATTTACCTTTTATTTTTTTATTTTTAAAGAGAATACAGAGACCCAGTCCTAGCCCAGGTCCGGTGAGTGTGTGGAGAGCTTCCTACTACCCTGCACAGGCGGGACCAGGCCCAGCCCAGGCGCACCGTGGGCCAGACCCTCTCCCACCTCCTTGGGCCACCCCCCACCACTCCGCAATACCTCCCCCAACCCACCCGCCGAGTAGGAATTTCTGCTGCGTTCCGGGAACCCCCAGACCCAGTCCGAGCCCAGGTCCAGTGAGTGTTTGGAGACCTTCCTGCTACCTTGCGCCAGTGGGACCTCTCCCAGCCCCTTGGGCCACCCGCGACCACTCCGCAGCACCTCCCCATGCCGCCTGCCGAGTAGGAATTTTGCGGTGTTCCGGGAACCCCCGGACCCAGTCTTATCCCAGGTCCAGTGAGTGTGAGGGAGAGCTTCCTCTTCCCCATACTTCACCTTACCCTTCCAGGTACAACTCAGGCCTGGCATACATGCCTGAGGTGTAAACCTGCAGCTGTAATCCCTGCAGAGAGTGTAGAGGATAGATCCACCCAGCTAGTCTAGGAACAAAACATCTCGCCACAGGGGCACAACATATTCACCCTCAAGGGCAGCAGCGGGAAGGAGCTGAGCACAGCAACCAGACCTAAACCAGACGCAGCTGGATAAGTCCAAACTTTGTAGAGCTGCACCTGAACTTCGGTATGTGCAAAGGTTATAACTACACCAAAGATCTACAACAAAGGTCAGAAGACAGTGCTACACAAAATGA
>NW_004524851.1:1947761-1986012 GCF_000260255.1 Octodon degus
AACCACTAAGAAGAATATATGCACTGTGTTATTTGTTGAAACTGTACTTCTGATTTGATTTGAAACTGTCTCATTGCTGTTTATCAATAAAATTTTGGAAAAGAAAGAGAGAATACAGACTAGTAATTTAAAAGAAAAGAATAGAAATGATACAGAATTTTACTAAATGAAATACTATGAATTCAATAGTGTTTGTTGTATTGCAAAGCATTGTCTTCAAATTAGTTTTTCACATTATTAGACATATGCATGCAAATTGGAAAATATGTTATAAGAAATTGAGGAGAGGGAAAAAATGAAAAAAAGGAGACAACAAAACAGACAAATTAATCTTTAGCTGCTCCTTTCCATAGACCAGCAGAAATCCACTTTAGTTATCTAAACCACCCCACTTACATACAAGGACAGATCTCCTTCCCCCACTCCCTCTTCTGTCCTCTCCATCTCAGTAGTTCCTTCTTTTGAACAGGTTCATTCCCTTCTGGCAGTATCTGTTGTCCCCTTCAGGTTTTATTTACTCTTTGAGGTTCTTACACTAAGGAGAGAATATGCAGTTTGCACATGGAGTCTGCTTTATTTTGAGACATTCAAATTAGAACAACACTGAGATTCCCTCTCACCCCAGAAAGAATGGCTGTCATCAAGAAGCCAGCCAATAACAAATCAAATGCAGGTGGGGATGTGAGGAAAAAGGAGCCCTTCTCCACTGCTGGTGGGAGTGTAGACTGCTACAACCATTATGGAAATTAGTGTGGAGATTCCTTCAAAACTAAGATTGGAGGTCCCACTCAACCCAGCTCTTCCCCTCCTGGGTATTTTTCCAGAAGAACTGAAAACCTCATACCACAGTGATTTATGTGCATGCGTGTATATAACAGCACAATTTGTCATTGCTAAATTTTGGAGGCAACCCAAATGCCCATCAACTGAGAAATGGATAAAGAAGATGTAGTATTTTTACAGAATGGAGTATTATTCAGCCATAGAATGAATTCACGCACCTGTAATATTTAAATGGCAATGGAATACAATCTCTGACTAAACTAAACAAAAATGGGGGTATAAATGCAGGACCATTTTGTAGTGAAATATATATTTATATATCTGGATATACAAAATAAGGTAGATATAGAGCTATTTTCTCTTAAATCAATGAGAAGAAAGATTTGTACTAATAGCGTCTGGACAGGATATTATATCTGAATCTTGTACTATGAATATTACGAAGACAACAATATGCAATATATTAATTATTGTAACTGTCCTACTAACCTGTTTTGAAACTGTCTCATTGCTTTTTGCTTCTCAAAAATTAATAAAAATTAATTAATTAAATTAGATTCTTTTAGAAAAGGATGAATATGAGGCTTTGTATTAAATGTTAGGAAGGTTATTCAATGTGTCTGTCTGACTACCTCATTTTGGGCACATCCATCTAATTGTGGTGATGCTTTGCTTAAAACTCACTAATTTTCCATCTGAATGCTTCTAGCCTTTTCTGAAGAGTGCTGCGCTGGACCTGTGCATGGATTTTGAGGCTGTATATTATTGCCTTTATCTCCATTGAGTTTCTTTACTGAAGTCACCCTAGACGGACATGGGAAGCCAGTTTCCCGGCTTGCACTGCTTCAGGTCGTGTTGATAGTTTAGAGTGATATGACTTTCTCATGGACTTAGTTTTCTCCTCCAACATTTTGTTTTCTCTCTTTTCTTCTGGCTTGCAGGATTTCTGATAAGAAGTCACGTATAATTCTTAATTTTCTACAGGGGAGCTGCCGTCTCTCCTTGTATGCTTCATGCCTCACTAGACTTTTCCTTCACCTTTTGGATCTTGCGAGTTGAATACAGCATAGGCCTAGATGTAGAGTTTTCTGGAATTTATCCTGCTAAGTTTTCTGTGGGCCTCCTGGATCTATCATTGGATGTCTATCATTTGTTATGAAAATTCTCCAACATTATTAACATATTTTTCATCCATTACTTTCTTCTTTCTCATTTTGCTTTTCCTATTGCATGTAAAATTATTGTATATCATTTAAAATTTATCCCACACTGTTGTAGAATGATGAAAGCCTCAAAAAGAAAGACAGCAGGCTGGATGCAATGGACCACAGGGGATTATTCTCTCTCTAAGTGAGCCCTGGGCCAGGGAAACATCTTACATTTATTAAGAGCTACAAACAGCTAAGGAATCTGCATCGCTAATTTGGAGTAAACAAGCTACCATCTATACTGCCTTCCTGCTTCACCAGCTAGCTTACATATGACTAGGCGGTAACTTCCCTGGTGAAGGAACAAAGGACAGGCAGGGGGCCCCTCCAGGAATCTGCCCACCTTGTCCCAGCTTGCCTTGCAGGAATTACAAGGGGCCGGTTTCCTCAGGCTCCCTGGGGACAGAGAGCTTCAGACTCTCACCCTACACCCTGCTTCCCGCACATTCCTGTGGATGTTATGGCTGTTCTTTGCCTCAGCATCTCCATTGCAGTTTCTCATTGCACATGCTGAAAGTTGTTGGCTGTCTCCAAGGCTGCGCCTCAGCCCTGTATGGGTAAATTCATGCTTGGGGCAGTATTCCTTCTTCCTGGAAATTTCTTGTGCTTTTTCCCTGCATTTCCTTGGTATGCTTCCATTGTCCTTTGTCCTCATGCAGTGTCTACGTTCTCCATTCCATCCCCTCGTATGTTAGCTTTACATTCCTGGTGCATTTCCACTTTCCCAGGGTCTCCGCTGTGACTGACTGGGTGTGACGCTGCTTCTGTCCGTTTCTTCCTGGGTTCTAGCATGCTCCGCAGCTTTGCTGAAGTCAGCCACAGCATTCTGGGTTCCAGCATCTCAGGGAACTAGCGTTTTGGTGTGATGGTGTATGACGACATGCCCAGGAGCTGGCCTGTGCCAAACGCCTGTTATTGCTGGAAATGCCAAGAGCTTCATTCACTTCTTTTTTTCTTCTTCCATGAGACACAATAGCTGGAGATGCCAGAGTTACTCCACATGTGTTCCCGCAGGTCAGCTCAGGCTCAGGGAGAACAGTTTTCCCTACAGGGCAGCTCTTTGTCATCAGGAGTGCTCCGGGTGTAATCATACCATGCTTTCCCTCCTGCCACAAGACAGTGGATATTTGTCCACATTTGTCATTAAAGCCAGCTAAGGATTCTGTAGGTAGAACTCATAATCTGTGGAAGGCACAGACTGTTGTTGAGGCGCTGTCCAGGTTTGTATCTAGCTGTCCCCAGTGGCCTCATGCAGTCATGAAGTGGGCTTCTAGAGTTCACGATTGGCTCATGGTCCAGTGCTGGGATTATGGGTGTGAGTGCTGCTTGGATTATGGGTGTGAGTGCTGCTAGGATTATGGGCATGAGGGCTGCTGGGATTATGGGTGTGAGTGCTGCTGGGATTATGGGTGTGAGTGCTGCTGGGATTATGGGTGTGAGTGCTGCTGGGATTATGGGTGTGAGTGCTGCTGGGATTATGGATGTGCTACACCCACCCTGGGGCAAGTAGCAGGCATACAATATGTGGGTGGGAAAGAAGCTTGCTCTCTGCTCTCCTACCTTTTACTCTTGCTACTTCTGCTGTTTTCTGCTGCCATGAGTGGCTGCCCTCTGCCATGTGTCACCTTGCCTTGGAGCCAGCTGAGTATGAACCTCACAAAATGTGAGCTAAATAAACCTTTCTTTCCTTAGTTCTGAGCATCAGGCATCTGATCCCAGTAACAAGCGAAAACTAACCAAGACTGACACACAAGCCACTTTAACACTAACTGATCCACCCTCGGCCTTGAGGGATTGACCCAAGTGAGTGTTAGGGTTCCCTGTCACTTCCTCTGAGCTTGACCCTGAGGGACCTCAGAGCGCTCTGAGTTGCAGTGAGTCCCCTTATTTCGGCATCAGATTGTATCTTCCAAACCTGGATGATGGAGCTCAACAGCGATTTCCTCCACTTGGGAGGATAACGTCAGTACACATCAAGTTCCGTGTTGGTGGTTTGCTTACCTTTTAAATGCTTTAAATATTTCTCTCTTTTCAATTCACATTTCCATGGGTTCTGACGAGAACAGCATTGATTGTCCTACTTGCCCCTACATAGTTAGGATGTGTAACACCAAAACTCTAGACAGACAATTTCCTTTTTTTTTTTTTTTTTTCTCCGAATGCCTTCAGCTGGCTTGAGTTGTGGGGATCAAACCACAGCAACCTGAGCCTGCTTTGTTGAAGCAGCCACTTAAAGAACTGAGCTAAGGTGCAGGCCCCCTAGACAGACAATTTCTGAGTCCATGAGTGTGTAGTGCCGCTTCCTAGACACAAGTCACAAAGAAAGGACTGGCTCTGGGGCGTACCCATGATTTCCTGCATGGCCAGGGAGCAGCTGTAAAAATAATTACTGCTGCTAAATGCCACAAACATTTATAATGGCAACTTGTAAGAAAGGCTACAGCAGCTGTTTACACCGAAACCAGCTTGGCTGAAGATAAGGCGCTTAAAGGAGTATGGTCATGCTAGGGTAGGGTGACCTTCCACAGAGAGGCGACTGCGGCCTCAGGACAGGGCAGGGCTGCACCGAGGGCACTGGGCCTCCGGCTCCCTTAGCCTCGCCAACACCTGGGCTAGGGCTTTAACTACAGCGCGCAGTCAGGCGTGCACAGAACTCTGCTGCTCTGCTCTTGGTCTGCAGCTTGTGCTGAGGACCTCCCGGCCAGCCCCTTGAGTCCCCGCTCTGTGCCTCCTAGCATAGCCATCTCGGCTCAGAACTGCTCTTGTGTTAGGGACTTATTATCCTCCAAGGTCAGGATTCTGTTTTACTGTTGTTGCTTTCTGCAATAGGAATGTGATATGAGATGTGATCAAGAAATACGAAAAAGTTTATCTTTAGAAATATTACAATAAAAGACACATTGTTGTGAATCCACCTCAAAATGTCTCTTGTTTTCAGAGTACTTAGTCCTTCATTCTTGGCATTTTCTGAGGCAGCTCGGCGTCCTCTAGCCTGAGGGCCTTTCGGTGAGCTGTCCTGGCTGCCTCGAACAGACTCAGATGTTTTCCTTCATGGCCATTTTGGCTTCGGGAGGAGCCAGAGATCAGACAGAGCCAGTGAGTGAGGTGGCTGAGGACACAGCATGGTGCTTCCGTAAGCCCGCCCTCCTGGCGGGTGGCGCTTGGCAGCAGGCCTCACCATATACGTGCTCGCACCTCATAAAGACCCCCAGGGAAGAGGACTCCAGAGCGGCCGCAGAAAATGGCAAGGCGGCTGGGGTTGGTGGGTCCTGTGTGTGCGTGGGGGGGGGGTACTTGGGGCGTGCTTGACAGTGCTGTGTCATTTGCTGAGACAATTTCTTTCGTTTTTAAGAGAATACGAAATTAGAAAAAAATACAAATGTTACAGAATTTCACTAAACAAAATACCAGGAATTCAACAATGGTTGTTATACTGCATTGTGTCGTCAAATTAGTTGTGCAGATCACCAGCTATAAACATGCAAATTGTTCAAAAAAGTTATAAAAACTCAAAAGGAGAGAAAAAATTAAGTATTAACTTCTTTCAAAAGATCAGCAGAAATCAACAGGAGAGTGATCCAAGCTATCTTCTTCCCATGTTGTGCTTTTAACAATGGAGTATTACTCAGCTATTTTTAAAAAAAGGTAGACTCGAGGCTTTTGTAAGTCAGTGGATGCAACTAGAGACCTTACTCATAAGCGAACTAAATCAGACCCGCGTGTGTAAACACGATACTGTTTGCCTAGTGTAAAAACCTGAAGTGTAAATATAAGGTACAATGGATACTGTGAAAGAGAAAGAAACAGCTCAAAGGGATGAGCAACTGGAATGAAGAAAAGGACAAAAATTTTGCTTTTAAAAATCAAACATTCACATGACAGGCTGATTGTTTGCTGCACATCTCACTGTACCTTCTCTCTCTCTCTCTCTCTCTCTCTCTCTCTCTCTCTGTACTTTTAGGGAAGGGTCTACAGGTTGTTCAGGGTCTCACTACTAGATTGGACTCGAAGTGATCCACCTATTCACAGTCACCCAAGAGCTGGGATTACAGGTGCACACCACCACGCCCAGTCTCAATGACCATCTCAGTGCACCACTGGAGTGGGGCCAGCACGGCAGGCCCAGGGATCGAACCCCTGACCCCTGCGTCTGCTTGCAGGTGCTTTAATCCACTGAACTATTCGACCAGCCCCCCTTACTGTACTTTGTAGTAAAGACGGTGCTGAGCACATTCTAAGTGACCATCCTTCCCGAGAGAATCTGCCTCTTTCGTCTTGGTCCATTCTGAAACTCCAGGGAAGGACTGGTGCTGGAATGCACACTGGTGCAGGGACCTCCCTAGGACTTTGGAGTCTGAGTTTTTCTCTAGTTTATCTGTCCATCTGCAACCCTGGGCATTCACAAACGCCATCACTTATGTGTCTATGAGGGCTGGTGAGATAGCTCAGCTGACAAGAGCCTGCTTGGGGAAGCGCAGGGATCAGGGTTAGATCCCTGTCCCGCTTTCCACTCTGACCCCTCCTGCAGGGCACGCTGAGGCAGCGACCAAGTCCAGGCATGGTGGGGCAAGCCTGTAATCCCAGCACTGGGGAGGCTGAAAGCAGGAGCATCACCAGGAGTCTGAGCCGCGCCCTGAGACCTTGTGCCAAGTACAGAAATGGAAACAGAACAAAACTGCCTGTGAGCTGCTAGCTGCAGCTTCCGCTTCGTCTCTGCAAGCAGTCCTTGGTTTCACCTATGGTCAGGTTTTGAATTTTCTTTTTAAACTTTTTCCATATTTTTATTGAGAAATAAATAGCAATGAGACATTTTCAAATCAAATTGGTAGGACAGTTCCCATAATTAACACCTTGTATACTGCCTTCCTAGTGGTTGTTTGTTGTACAAGATGCAGACATGATATCCTATAGTCCCTGCAGCTGTCAGCAGCCAGCCCCCCGCTAAGCTCTCATTTGCGGTCCTCTGAGAACCCCACGTCAGAGCTTTCTGGACCAGTGGCTCAGTGTTGCAAAGCTTAAAGCCCCAGTGAGGTGCATTTTCTTTTCTCGGATTCCAAATTTCGACTAACAAAGGCAAAGGCAAGGGAGCCCAGCAAGTGTCACTGGGAGTCAGGGGCCTGCGGTGAGCCGGAGCTGGAGGGGGTCAGGGGCCTGCGGTGAGCCGGAGCTGGAGGGGGTCAGGGGCCTGCGGTGAGCCGGAGCTGGAGGGCGCTGGCTCCAGCGCAAAGAGCTCTCTCAAAGTCCTTCCAGGGCAAGTTCCGCTTTGGCCAGGGCTCCCTGAGGGTGGGACGGCCTGCCTGCTAATTTTCGTGGATGTTGAAGCTGAAACCAGATGCCTAGCATTGTTGGTATAAAAAGTACCAAAGCATGGGAGCCGTGCCCACACCAGGAGAGGAGCACAGCTCTTCCTGAAACAGGATCCCTTTTATCTCAGGATCCCTTGTTTTGGAAGATGATCCACCCACCTTCTAAAAGAATTGATGGTACATGACACATGTGCCTGTCCTGATAACAAACAAATGTTGTTAAAGGCTCTCTTCTTAGCTACAACTTTCATGTATGCTCTGCTTTGCTTAAGCCCTTCTCTCATAAGGGCCGCATTTCTCTAGGTTCCAGGGAGCTGAGCTTCTTCAAAGATTGAGCTGCAGCATGCATGGTGGCAAATTTCCCCTCGGCAGTGACTTCCTGTTGTGAAACAAAACTGAAAAGAATAATTTGTTTATGTGCAGTTAAGTCCTCAAATTCCGAATTTAATTGTTTGTGTGCAAAGCCTTGCTTTATGAACTGTTACTCCTATTTTATGGCGCAATTTAGGGTGGGGGGGTGGCAAATGGCTGCTGAATATAATGGGCTTAAATATTGCTCCACCAGCTGCCAAATAATTTGTAGAGAGGCATTATCATTTTGTGCATGTGCCCTAAGAGAACAGCAAAGCTAGAAAGCCTGCTCTTAGCATGTGGCAGAGAGCAGCAAGCACCAGCCCCAAACAGGATTAGGAAAGATCACCTCTCTTGTGTATGGATTTGTTAGCGCAGAAATATAAGAACTATTTATATTTAAACTGAGAGAGTTAGCAATCTGTGTAAAGTTGAGCCTTAATTGCTCAGCAATCATTTGGTGTTTTTGCAAATTTACAAATGGCAATAACGACTATATAATAACTGTGGAAAGATTTGCACCCTTTAAGTACCCACAGTTTCCTGTAGCCAAGATATTTCAAACCCACTACTTGTACTTAGGCATGGACATGAGGGGTGGAAGGCTGTACCCACTGAAATCCATGTGACAAGGCCCCTTATGCCTTCAGTGTCCCACATTCCCTTTTGGTCTCCTCAGCATGGTAATTCTGTGCTTGCCTGAATGACCACATCTGTAATCTGTCCCTTCCTTTCGGCCCATGGCTATGCCTAGCCCGGGGAAGAGCGTGCGTAACTCACACAACATCAGGGGCAAAACATTTAACTTTGAGGCACAGCCACTGCAGGACCTCGAGGCTAATGGGTACACATGGAAGGAAAGCGCCAGAGGAGGGAGGAGTGGGATGAGATGCTGGAATGTGCCCCGCACAGGTGACCCAGCTGAGACGTCCTGCTAAGAGCAGCAGGATGTCTTAGCCACCCACAGAAACATCTTCGGCCTCTGTCATAGGTAGGCCCTGTGTCTGGTCTGTGGAAAACACTTTCTCTACCTGGCTTTGCCTGAAGCACACAGCTGTATCTGCTTCTTTTCTAAAACCCACTCCGCAAAATCCCTCCCCAAGCCCTTGTTGTTTGTGTGTCCAAAGCACTGGACAGTGCGGTGTCTCCACTCTGGAGCTTTGCAGGACACTGTGATTTCTGTAAACGTGGGAAATGCACAGGGACACCCTGAGTGGCTCCGCGCTGTCCACACCACGGACTCCCTGCTGTCCGCTGAATGTGTTCCATGGCAAGAGAGACCACCAAGAGTCCTAGCCACCCATGACATGACCCCAGCCTACAGCAGATGCTGAGAAACCAGGGGTGCAGTTACAGTCAGAACCCAGAGAGCTGAGGGTGTGAATCGGAGACCATGGGCAGCAGAAGGTCGAGGCTCCGGCCCTCCAGCCTGGAGGGAAGGGCACGAGCTCACTTGTGCCCCTCTTCTGGGTATTTTCACATCCTGGGTGATCTCAGTGGTTTTTTGGCAGGGAGGACAGTCCACCCCTGTGAACCTACAGATCTGAGCGCCAGCCTTACCTGCACACCTCCTCCCAGGCCAAGAGAAACAACCTTTTTTCAGGTCAAGGCTCGGTGAACACCAATTCAACTACCCAAGGACTGAGCGTGGCAGGCATACCTTCTAGGAAGAAGTTAGGAAGAAGTCCAGCCTGCAGCGCTGGCCCACTGCTGGTGTCTGGGGGGATTTGTGATGCCAAAACTGTATGTCAGTGTGACTTGTGCTGAACACACTTTCCGTCTGGGCTTGGGACACCTTGGCCTGTCCCAGGTGCAGATGCCTGTGTGGCCGGCCACCAGCAAGCGCTGTGGGTCCGAGCCCTGGTGCCTTCTAGAAGCCAATGTGCACCCACTGGGGGAGGACTTGGCATGTCAGTGCCTGGATTCTCCAAGGCTGCAACCCACGGACCTCTCCTTAGGCGACTCTTCTATATTCCTTTATGGTACACATTCTAGCCATGGGCTACAACTTATAAAGAACAATTAAACCTGGAGGTCAGCTACGGAGCCTCAGTGTGCTTATAGGCTAGGATTTTATTCATTACTCAAAAGCAGCACCCATGTTCTCATTGTACGTGACATGGCTGGATTGTATGAAGTTGCCTATGGTACTACAGAGTGTGTGTGATCCACCAATTCTGGGTACATATTTTGTGTATAAAGCTAGCTACCAAAGGTAGCTAGTAGGTACATAAAAATATCTGTCCAATCATAAAATGTCAGCCTGCAAGTGAAAGAATAAATAGGAGACTCTCTTTTAACAGTGTGGGGAGACAGGGAACATTCTATGTTCTTGTTGCAACATATTTTAACCTTTATATTATGCAATAGAAAAATGACAAAAGGACAATTTTTAAACATTAATTTTGGACTGCAAGATAGCTCAGCGGACTAAGTGTCTGCTTAGGCAAGTGCCAGGACTGGCTTCCAATCTCCAGAGCCACATGCCATACCAGCCCAGCCCCGGGCTCACTGAGCTGGCCACCGAGACCAGACATGGTGGTGCACACCTGTAATCCTAGCACTTGGGAGGCTGAAAACAGGAGGATCAGCACGAGTCCTAGCTGCACAGTGAGAGCTTGTGCAAAATGCACATAAGTCATTAATTCCACCAGTGAACTTCTGGCCCATGTAACACGCACACTCACCATAGGGGCTGTGCAATGCAGCACGTAACCTAATTATTTTCTCATTCCCCTCCCTCCCTTCAGCCCTGCTTCCCCCTCTGCTTAGGAAGCTTTGCTTCTATTGCTTTCCCCCATCCCTTTTTGGTTCCTGTTCCCTCGCTGTCCCCACTGTCCCCTTATCATTTGCACATCTCCTTCCCGCTTCCCAGTATCTGTCCTCCATCTGGTGACAATGTATTCAACTAATCAGGCTTACTGGTGCATTGTCAGTATCCATAATGGTCACATTTATTACAGGGAGTTTGTGCCTGTATGTGACATAACTTGATCTTCTTTTTCCCACCCCCACCCTCTCCTCAGTCCCCTTCCCTTCGTATTTACAAAAGCTTTGTTTCCAGTTGTGCCTCTAAATGTACCTATTTCCTTTATAGCTCGCCTTATCTTATGGGCAGTGCTAAGTTTTGACTTCCTGTTGGTGCTGCTGTTGTTGACTTAATTTTTTTTTCAGTTGAGGTGCATTTGGTTATGGGTAGCAGAGTTCCTGGGGGTGAAGCCAGTCTCCTAAACAATGAAGAGTTGAAGGATGCAAATCACAGCACATGCTATAGATAGAATTCCAGATCCACTAGCTGAGCAACACACAAGACCAGGAGGAGCCCGAAGGTCCCACCCTCCCGGTGCTCCCTTCCTGTGCTCAACGTGTCCTCACACTGCACTTTCCACAGCTGGAACAAGGCTTCCACCACTCCGGGTATCGGATGCTCACGCTCCCAGTCTGCGTCAGGGCAAGTGGTACCCACCTGCGTGGTTGGCCCTCAGGAAGCTGAGGCAGGAGGATGGCAAGCTCAAGTCCAGACTGGCAACCTGTTGATTTAGTGAGATTCTGTTTCAAAATGAAAAACAAACTGATCCTGTAGCTCAGTGTGAAGGTCTCCAATCAATCTCTGGTAACACTGCCCAATCTAACAGAAAGTTGTGAAAATCCCAATATCTGCAGATGCATTTTGTCAGGGAGGAAAACATTATGACAGGTGTCCCTACAGGATGCTCATAGACGCCTTCATGATTTAATGTCCTATGTGCCAGTCCTATTGATAAAGCTCAGCAGAGTTGTTCTCTATCAAGACAAAGAGATTATCATGGCTGGATTAAGATTAGAAAAAAGAAGACGAAAGTACTCATCACATCTAGGAGGTGCACACTTTCTCTGAGCACCCAAGAAGCTGAAGAAAACAGAAAACAGGTCACAGCCTTCGCCACGAAGACAGAGGGGAAGGCCTGCTGCAACAGACCTAATCCGTGCTGCTGCAGGGCGGGCCGACAATGGTGCCAGTGCTGAGCTTCACTCCACTTAGGATTAGCCATTCATAGCTGTCAACACAGCAGGAAACATGTCCATGTGAATAATAATCCTTTTATACTGAATCGATACATGGCCTTTAAGCTGGAAATGCTGCTAGCAAGCGCTGCACTGGAGCTCAATGCTGACCTTCCTGAGTTACGGGGCCCCTGCACAGTGGGTGGGCCCTGGAGGGGCTGAGCTCGTGGAATGGGGAGGCCCGGCCCTTGTGCTGGGGCAGCATTACCAGCGGGGGCCCAGGCGGATGGCACCCTGCTGGCTCTCTGCTTCCGTGCTGTGCTTGTGACGCCGACAGGGAGGCTGTCCTGTGCCAGGCCCTTCAGCCGCGATGCTACTGCCCTGGAGTCATCAGTCCATGGACTAAGCCTTCTGCACCATGGGCCAAGAGTGGCCTATCCGGCTTTACGTTGTGAGTATCAGGAATTTTTTTTTAAATCAGAAAGAGTGAGCTGATCAATGCAGAGAGACGTGAGGTCTAACCACAAAATAAAGTGGGTGCTGAAGTTGAGAGCTGCCGCAGTAGAAGGCCCGCGGCCGGGCGCCCCACCCGGAATGCTCTCTTCGCTCAGGGCACATCGCACCTGTGCGTCACTTCTGCAGCACAGCGCGGTCCTCTTTCCTGAGCGTTTTCATCTGCCCTGCCCTTGGCCCGGATGTCCTGAGGTGAGCAAGAACGCGCTGTCCTTGTCCACGAGCCCGCCTTCCGCTGCGTGGCCCTCAGTAGCCTCACTCCCTGTGCTTCTGGTCACGCTTCACCAAGACCCTCAGGAAAGAGCTCTCCAAGCTGCTGCAGAGAGCGGCGGGAAGGCGGTGTGCGAGCCTGGAAGCGAGCGGGGAGCTGTGGGAGGGCCCACGACAAGGCGTCCTTACCGCAATGGCTTGTTCTACTTAAACTGTCGCCAAGTATTTTGATTAGATTAAATATCATAATTTAACTTCCAGCAATTGCCGATTTCACTGGTTTTTCCTCTGGCGCAAATAGAAATAAATCTAGAAATGATAGAGGACGTATTTATTTATCAAAAGAACTTTATACATTATTGTACATTTGAGATAAAAGTGTTCCACAAATACTTTACATAAAATCCAATCACATGACTACCTTTATCAGTTGGAGAACTTAGTCTTTTAAATTTATGTCATAATGTGTTTGCTAAATTCTACTTCTAGCCCACCACATTGTGAGATTCTGTTTCTAAAACTGTACAAAATTAGGGGCAGGGGAGATAGCTCAGTAGGATAAGTGCTTGCCTGGCAAGCTCAAGGTCCTGAGTTCAATCCCCGGTTCAGAAAAAAAAATCCTATACAAAATTAAGAGGTATTGGAGCATTCATTTCATTTTTATTTTAACAGAAAGGTGCCCATTTTCTGTGTTTAAAAATGTCACCTGTGTCTGGATATGTAGTTTAATGGCATAGGGTTGGCTGTACATTCGCAAGGCCCCAGGTTTGGTTGGTCCTCATCCTACCAAAACCAAGCAAAACAACTAAAAGGAGCACAATAACTCAGAATATGCCACATACTACCTTTACAATGCCTAAAAATTATACAACTTGCATCACAGAGTGGGGTACAAAATGTGTGTGTATCCCAAGATGAACGTAGTCACTATGTGTCACAGACATGCACCAGTAAATGGTCAAAAATAAAAATGAAAAATAAAATGCAATGTTTTTGTCATGACAGTATTTTTTAATTAGTTTTGAAATCTTTCATTCATTTATTAGGGTGGTACAGGGTCTCACTACACAGCTCAGACTCGTAGCAATCCTCCTGTCTCAGCCTCCCCAGTGTTGGGACTACAGGCATGTGCCCGGACTCCGTGGTCGACTCGATGACCGACTTGGTGCGGGGCCGGAAGGCACCACACGCCGGGACCCAGCCGGGGTCCTGGAGCTCGCCAGGCTGGTGCTTAGGTTGCTAAGCACTCTCCCCTGTCCACAACAGTTATTTTAAATTGCTTTTGGAAACTACTAATGAAAAAATTTGAAAGTTCAACAGTTCATTTTGTTACACTTCACAGCATTTGTGTATTTGAAACACCCACGGGGGGCAATGCGTTATTTATGCTGGTGAGCAGGAATGCGTGTAACCGGAGGTCAAAGAGTCTGTGGGGATAGCGTGCGTGTAACTGCTGGGATGGGCCGGACGGAGCTGCGGGTCTGTGCACACCTCCTCTGCACATTTCCTGAACTCCCGGCCTCCCTCCTGCTCTCTTTGCTTCCTCCTTGTTGTTTGTACATCCAGCAAGCCTGCCTCGGCTGAACGTGCACATGGGCAGCACCAGCCCGTCGTCTTCTGCCATGTCCCTCCCTTGATTTTTGAGACATCTAATTTAAATGCACGTGTGTGTCATTTGTCTAATGGTTGACAATGATGTCAGCATCATCTCTGTTGCTGGCGTCTTGGTTCTAGGCTGACCACCTGCTCTGCTCTTCAGGGGTGCTCTGCCCCAGAACCCCCAGATGTCCCCAGCTGCTCTTCCGGAATGTGACAGGAGCTTCTCTGCAGCCTGAGACCTGCCAGTCAGAGATGACAGCTTTCTCTTCTCTGGTGCTTCCTGCACTGTCTGTTAGGTAGAACAAAGAACTGAAACACTGTGGACACATGCGTCCTGCTTTGGCCTTGACATTTTTAGCTGTGTCTCATATTATCTGGGATATACAGATTATACACCACCAGCACTTGTGTGGCAACATGGCCCGGTGTGTGTATGTGTGTGTGTGTGTGCACACGCACAACATTAAAGCTATTGCATAATCTGTGAATAATACTTTCACTACGCTTTGGTTCATAGATTCGGTAACAGGCTGTTCCTTGGCATAATACAATGGAGTCGTGGTGTGCGCAGTGCGTCAGGAGCAGAGACGCGACTCACACGCAGACCTGAGCGCTCCACACTTAGCTACAGATTCATCTCGCATTCCCGTGTAGGTGCAGGAGGACGCACCCTCTGCGCCTCGGCTCACAGGCTTCTGTGAGGACGTCCGACTGGCCCAGCACCTCTGGGGAACACGAAGCGTTCTCCACTGAGCTCCAGGGCTCCTTTGCAAAGGCCAGTGGACGCCGTCACCCACTCCCCATTGGCCTGCTCTGCGGTCCCCACCACATTGCTGGGGTCCCTCTGGCTTTGGCCTGAGGCGTGAGGTCGGGTGGAGTGGGGTCTCCAGCTGGGTTCTTCCGGTTCAGCATTATGCTGGCTACTCCGCAGCTGTTTTCTCTGTATATAAAACTTTAGAATAAATTTGCTAATACTTACACAGAGATGTATTGATTTTTAAATTCAAATATTATTACATCTGTTGATTAAAATCTCCCTATCCATGAACATGAAATATCTCTGTACTTCAAAATCTTTTCTAAATTTTTCACAAAGAATACAATTTATTAAGAACTTAATGCACAGAAGGAATAGATAAGAGGCCTGTAGTTTTCCTCAGGTAGATCTGTACATTTAGCATCAGATTTATTCTTAGCATGTGTTGATAATGTAGATTGCCTTGTATTTCAAATTTAAAATTATGCTTGCTGCTGTCACTCAGGAAATCACTTGCCGTTTGTGGGCTGCCTTACACATCTGTCCCCGCCCGGCCTGTGACTACTTTCTAGCTCCAGCAGAGCTTTTGGTGTTGTGGTTCATTTATGTTTTCTGTATGTGCAATTATGCCCTCTGATGAAGCAGTTTTCATTTCTTCCTCTTTGGGCTGTATACGTTTTCTTTTTAAAATTTTTTTTTTTGGGTCATGATGGAAATTTAGTAAACCATCGAAAAGAGTGACAGTCTTCGCTTCCTGCTCATCGGGGCGGCAATGCTCCAAGAATCTCAGGACACTGTGGTGTGCGCTGCAGCCTGTGGCTAGACAACCTGTCCAGGTGTAACAGCTCTGCCTGGCTCTCCTCTGCGCCCGCGTGTCTGTGCCTGGGTCCCTCTGCTCCCAGGCACCCATCAAGTGCAGACAGCTTGGCTACATTCAGTGAGTTGGAAACTGTTGTTATTGTCTAGAAGAGTTGTGCAAAATTTATGCCGTTCTCCTCAAAATGCTTGAGAGATTAACTTAATTTTAAAGATGCTTCAGGAAATAATTGAAGTTCAGAATTTTTCACATCTTAATTTGCATCTTTAATACATTTGTTAGGTTCATGTTACCTGTCCGATAATCGTGTCTGTCTACGCAGAGTGTGCCCTCCATAAGCCTTACAAGCCTCAGTGCGTGTGCGCCGCAGGAGGAAAGCACGTGTCTGCCCGGGGTGCTTCCGGGCCCACGTGTAGCATCTTTGGTGACATTCGCGCAGCAGCCACCGTTGCCTGCCCCTGCCCCTGGCCCACCCCCTCTCTTCTTCCACAATGGCCTCCAACTTGTTGTCATTTTGCTCTGGAGTCCACACGTGAGAGAAATCATGTGAATACTGCCAAGCTGCGCCTGGTATACTTCACCTCACGTGATGGTAGGGGTTCCATCCACTTTCTAGAACGTGGTGTGGTTTTCTACTTTACACTGAATAATACTCATATTTATGACTAATACAGAATCCTAATGAATATCACGTGCGTAACATCTAGGCTCACAGCACCAATCTGCTGCCGTGAGAACTGCACCCACCGTAGGGGTGCAGTATCTGCCCTGCGTGCTGGCCTTTGTTTCCTAGGGTGCCCACCCAGGAAAGGAACCGCAGAGTCAAGTGTAGGCTCAGTCTTCACTCATTTTGGAGAAACTCTGTACTGTTTGGAGCAGCAGCGGTGCCAACATCCGCTCCCGCCAGCCGTGCGTATGCACCCCTTTGCCCTCAGCTTATCATTGCATCGTGAGAACTACTGGGGAGTGGTACCGGGCGTCCTATTACCATGCCGAGAGACAGTCTCAGCGCAACCGTGAGCTCCGCTTCTCCGGTGGCTAACAATGCTGAACACTTTTTCATAATGGATGAGCCATTTTTTACTTCCTTTGAAAAGTTGTTTGTTGAGCCCATTTGCCCATTTACTGATTAGGATACTTCTCCTCTTGCTAACTATTGAGCTCTTTATATAATCTGGATGTTAATCCTCTGCTGGGGGAGTAGCTGGCAAAGGTTTTCTCTGATTTTGCAAGTTGACTCATTTCATGTGCTGTTAAAAAGTGTTTCAAAGTGATGTGATCCTATTGGTCAATTTTCTCTATTATTTCCTGAGTGATTTGAGTCCCTTTCAGGAAACTGCTGCTCACGCTACTCTTTAACAGGGTTTCTGCTATGCTTTCCCTCTCAATAATTCATCGAATCTGCACTGGTGTAGCTTTTAATTCCTGCTCCTGGCTCCACAATGTAGACTCCAGTTCTTCTGATTGAGAACAATTATGGCTGCAGTTTGCTTAATAAAACAAAACAAAACAAAACACTGTATTCCACGGTTTGCCTGCTACAATCTTAGTATTAGGGTATAATTGCATTAAAATTTAATGCACACTCTATTGTAAAAGTTTTATTGACTTTTTTCACTGTTTAATTTATTAGAGAATGAGAGTTTTTCTCCATGATTAAACAATTATTTATCTTGAAATTCCAGCAACTTAGCCAAGACATAATTTATGTTTTCATAAACAAATTCTGTTTTGATTTCATGAAAAACATTCAGCACTAATGTATAATCATATTTTCATTTTAAATATTCCCTGTATTTTAGAAAGTGCCTGCCCCTGCGCGATTGTGGGAGTGAGCACAAGCCCCAGCCCTCCCCACGCCCTGCTGGGAGCAAGCAGGCTGAAGCCCCCGAGGCTCAGAGGCAACCCTGTTGTACTGGCAGAGGGGCACTGAGTGTGGCATCACGTTCCCAGAGATGCTCCCTATTCAGTGTCAAATGTATTTTACTTCATTTCAAATATTCCCCAAAGTTCTACTACGCTGTGTGAACAACTTCCCCGAAGGAGTCAGCACTATCTCCCCTAAATCCTATCATTTTATCTTGTTTTAATCTCCTGTCTTGTGGAGGGAGCCACGTGATAACTGATTACCTGATTGGTACCCGACACTCCCTGGAAGCCACCAGAACAGTCGAAGGTGTCAGCACCAAGGACAACTCAGTGACCAGGATTCCTGCAGCCTTTTATCCAGAAGTTGCCTGAGACTTTTAAGTATTAAGCATTGCCCTGCAGGTGAATCTGCTGGCCTTTAAAAAAAACAAACAAACAGGGACTGTCTGGGTGTGCTTTTAATTGGATTGATGTTATTTGGAGTTCTATATGTTTCAGTTATCTGAACGTCAGATAGTTTCCTCATATTTGGGAAGTTTTCTGCTATTACGTCTGCCCATATTTTTTAATGTCATTTGTGTTGACTCCTTCCTTCTCATTGATGCCTGTTAGTCCCACATTGTTCATCTTTGCATCGTCTTGCAGGTATTGAATTATTTTTTCCTGCATCCTAGTTGTTTTTAAGAGATCTTTTCTTACTTTTTCACTAGCCGCAATGGTGTCTTTAAGGTCTGAAAGTCTATTTTCACTTTCTCTCAAATGGTTTTGCCAGCTTGTGATTGAGGTTTTAATTTCCTGTATATCACTTTGGATCTGTTTCATGCATTCTATTTCTTTCCTATATTACTTATTCAAGGGTTCCATCATTACAAACACACCCAGACATATAATAATCAAGATCCCAGAAATTCAGCACAGGAATAGTATACTAAGAGCCACTAAAGAAAAGAAGCAGATCACATTTAAAGGAAAACCCATCAGGATAACAGTAGATTTCTCTTCACAAACCATCAAGGCAAGAAGAGCAAGGAGCAAACTGCTCTAAGTCTTGCAAGAAAACAAATTCCAGCCCAGACTGACATACCCTGCCAAACTCTCTTTCAAGTATAGTGGAGAAGTGAAATACTTCCATGACAAAGAACAACTTAAGAATTTTATGATGACAAAGCCAAACCCACATAGACTACTAAAGATATTTTAGAGAGGGAATGAAATGACCACAACTCCATGAATGAGAATGGAAAGAACTCACCAAATAGGGCAAACAATTAAACACAGGAGTATACGAGGTATACAAAAGCAGTCTTTCAGTTATTCTTTTGTACACAGCAGTAAGGTATTTCCATCAGCATACTTCACAAATGGACTCCTCCTGCACCCTATAGGTCATGATCTCATCTAGGTCTACAGGGTGGATGTCAAGGAAATAGCAGTAGCTCAGTCCCACAAGTGACGCCTGGGCACCAGTAGGTGTTATGGACATTATGCTTGTCCATGACACACTAGAATTTTGTGCGATATCCTAACCCCAAACTGTTAGAAGTGCTGGTCATTTATTTGTCATTCCAGTATTTATCTTATGTTTTATTCTTAGTAATTCTTTACTATCATGAAAACTTTTTCTTAGTTCAATTGTTTTGAAACATTTAATTTTTAATTAAGTAGTATTTAATTTTCTGAATATTGCTTAATCTTAATTTTTGTTTTAAGATTTATACTGTATATTTGACTTACAATCTATTTAAAAGACATGGTATGAAATTTTCTTCTAGTATTAGAAACTTTAAAAAGCATATTTCCATTTTCCATTGACTTTATATTACTTCTTCCCTATCTTTTATACACACACACACATACACACACACACATATGAAAACATATGTGTATAACCCAACATAAGATTGATACTGTTTCATAGAAATCTTTAATGACCTTTTAAATGGATTCATACAATATATTTTACATAGTCCTCCAGAACTACCATTTTGAGAGCTCTTTATTCTTTATCCAGGACCACACAGCAGCTGCTCTTGCCTTCTGAATTATGCTCTTTGTTATTTCCTATATACTACATCTGGAGGTATTAGAATATTTTGAGTTTGTATAACTGGAAAATATTTTACTTTTAGTTTTCAAAAGTATGTGTGGTAAGTATAAAATTCAAAGAGGAAAATAACAAGGACTGAACTCAGAACCTTATATTTTCCAGACAGGTGCTTCTGCCTCTGTGCTATGCTCATGGCCCCACAGGGTGGCTCTGATTTCTAAGGTTTCATATCTTGCTGAGTTCTGGAAGTTATGAGGAAGCTATTCACTGTATATAATGTGATATTATAGCTTTTGTTTAGCTGAGAAAGGTGTCAATCATCAGAGTCACCCCAAATAATACTGATTTTATCTCCCCAAATAATATTGTCCTATTTTCTCTGATTCCATGATAAAAATAGGACCTGGCAGTATTCATGGTCAGTGTCCAAAAATGCAGAAAATGTTATTTAAAATTGTGTGCTATTTCAGAGCTAGGTTTAAGCTCTAATTTTTTAGAGACTATCAATTGCTAAGTCAAAGGGAAGATGAACACCCTGTTGTGCTATTTGTCAGGACCCCTGATGGCATGACTTTTGTCAGCCTGTCTCAGAGTCATTTGTGGTGGACACAGATATACAAAAATGGCTGCGAAGAGGGGGTGTGGGTACGGGGCTGGTTTGGCACACAGAGCGCCCGGAGCTTCCCTGCAGAGCAAAGTGCCTGCCCCTTTGTGATTGTGGGAGTGAGCACACAGCCCAGCCCTCCCCATGCCCACTGGCAACAAGCAGGCTGCAGCACCCAAGGCTCAGAGACAGCCCTGCTGTGCCAGCAGGGGAGGAGTAAGCATGGAGCAACATTCCCAGTGGTGTCTGCTTTCCTGAGAAGGGCCCTGGTGCAGACATGCTCCTTTGGGAATCAGAAATAAGAATATGAGAAACCTCCACACTACTATTTCCATGCAAATAGACATTTAAATAGATATTTCTCTCTCTTTGTACCCAGTGGGAGAAAGATTTGAAGCAACGGACCCTCCTTCATACCTTTTGTCCCTGTCTCTTCCTGTTCCACCTGATTTCTACTTCCTTGCTGTTGACTCCACCAAACCTTTTTTTTTTTGAAAAAAAAAAAAGAATTAGTTTTATTGATAAATTTAGAATATAATGATCTTGTTCATCATAGAGAATTTGTAACTGCGTGATATGTCTTGATTTCTTTTTTCCCCCAATCCCGTCTTCCCTTCAATCTCTTTACTCTTCATTATTTATAAAACTTTGCTTCATCTTTTCTTCTGTTCTTTCCCTTGTCTTTTCCTTGTCTCCTCCCCACTCTTTGTTCTCTTTCTCATTTCAACATTTTATTCTTATTTTGGATATTTATTATACATTTTGGTCCTTAGTTACCCTCTCAGTTTCTCACACTGGAGAGACAATACAATATTTAATACATGTGTCTGATTTATTTCACTTAACTGCATGGTCTCAAAGTACATCTATTTACCTAGAAATATTTCACGTTTATCCTTCTTTATGGCAGAGTGGTGCTCAATTATATTGTATTAAAACATCTCACACCCTTTTGAGGATTTTTTCAGTGTCCTTTTTAGTTGTTTTAAAAAATCATTTCCTAATCCATAATTATTTTAGATTGATGAATTCAGTTAATAGTCATTGACTAATATTCTAGTACCCAGAAATCTTTAACTGTACTCTTGAGTAAACATGTTTTCCTCTTGCAACCTTACCACATGGACTATATACCAGGGGACACTTCTCTTTAGTAATCATTTCTTCTCTTGATTTCCACTCAAATAGATTAATCTATTTGTAGATATAGAGACACATTTTTCTCTGTATTTTGTCAGCAAACTTATAAAAGGATTAGGAAGACATCTTATGTTTTATTTATGCATTTCCTCTTAAACATTTATAAAAGAATAGTCACAGTTGTGCATCAAAAAATATTGCAAACATGCAGCTGTAGTAACCACATAGAAGTAGTTGATTGCTTTTCTAAACTATGTGATAAATCTTTATACTTAATGCATCATAAAAATACTCGATATTAAATACCTAGCAGTTTGTTGTAAACTTTCTGGGACAAATATTAACACCTTTCTTTTAAAAAATGTTTTTAGTTTGCAATTTTAAAAAGTTCACCCACAGAGGCTAAATTAAACAAATACACTCATTAAATATTGGTGGAGATGATGCAAACTCAGCTGTCAACACCTGACAAGCTCTGAATTATTTCTCAACTTCTTTCCCATCTTAAATTACTTTAAAAAGTGCATTCCTGTCTAGCCCTGCAGATAAGGATTTTCACCATTATAAATCTAAGCTTGTTATGCCTGTGTGCTCCTCCTCATGGGTACAAAGAAAGAGAAACACTTCGAAGTTCTTAGGAAAATGATGCTGTAGGAATACAAAGTCATGTGATTTCATTATAAAGCAAATGCCAGCACCATTGATCACTGAAAATGAAATAATCATACTGACAATTATTCGATTCTTTTGAAGCCAAAGACCTTTGTTATCTTAAACTATGCCAAGTCTCGATTATTACTGAATCTGGCATTCTCCAAAAATAGACTTAATCTAAATGTGAAAAGTAACATATTATATTAAAGCAGAAAATATGTAATTAGTGTATAAAACCTAATTATAGCAAAAGAATTACAATTTTCTTATTGAATTAACTGATATTTCTACTTACCCCTCCATTAGGACATTCAAAACGAAGACGCAAGGCACAATACAGCAGTCTTACCAACATTTCACTGTTTCTGTAATTTGTTAGGGATGAATAAAAAAAGTCTTTGTTGGATACACATTTATAAATGACATACTGAAAGAGAGATGCACCCTGAAAAACCCAATAGATTTTGTGTTTATTAGAAATATTAAGAGATTGTTTTGAAATGTAGACAGAAGCGGGATGTGAACAAAGAAACAAACACATTAGCAACCCCAGCTGCAGCAGTGTGTCCTTTTGGGCACGGCTCACCTGAGCCCCGGCTTATACGTTGTTGAGCAAAAATGTGTGTCACACACCATTCCAGGAGCACGGTGTCAGTACGGTCTTACCCAACGTTACGGATGCCCTAAAACTTGGACTTGTACCAGTGAGTTTGGCACAACTAAACTGATAGTCAAAGCCTTGCCTTCCTTGCAGGAAATACGCGGGGGCCTGCAATCCTCTTCTAGGTCAGCAGGGAGATGCACGGAGGTCTGCACCCTCCGGCCGAGGCTGCTGCCAGGCCGAGGCCTACTTTGCGTATACTTCAGTATTTTACATGAATTTAAGGCCTTTCTCACCTGATGACACATGTTCTTCTTTGCTTTATCGTTTGGGCCTTGATGTTTCAAAACAAAACTAAAATTTTGCCAACACTGAGCTTTAGGAAAAGCTGCTGTCCTTTATGAGGACAATTTCCTTCCTCCGAACAGATTAGTTATCAAGAAAGGAAGGAAACCATTATATACCGAGGGTGACAAAGCGGAGGCAGAGCTCCGGTGCACGCGTGCCCAGGCTTGAGCGCAGGCCGGCGCCGCTCGTCCGCTTCAGCTGCGGCACCGGTCCTTCCTGCGCGCTCTGCACCGCAGAGGCTCTGCTTGCCATTGGCCCTGGCGGTTGCTGCACAGAACTGCAAGCGGCGCCAATCCACCAACTACAGGGCCATTGTAAGGCCTACGCAGCCAGCCAGCACGACTGCAGCCGGGCGAGGCTTCCCAGCTTCATGGGGAAGCTGTTCCTCCTTTCTCCACACCAGTGGGTTCTAAGTTCCACATGTTGGTGCATATTTGGGAAATCCAGCAATCTGCACCGCAGACACTGGACCTACGAAGCAAGGAGTCATTTAAAAACTCCCTGTAAGAACAGAGACTTTGTGAGCTCAAGCTAGGTCCAAGAGTGCACTGCCCAAAGACTTCGGGTTATTGGTTCAGCTACAGCCAGCTGCAGAGGAAAATGCAGCATTTCTTTTTTCTTTTTCTTTTTCTTTTTTTTTTTTTTTTTTTGAGGTACCAGGGATCAAACTCAGGACCTTGCACTTGCCAGGTAGGCACTTACACCAGTGAACTATATCCCTGCCCCCACCCACCCAGCCTTTCCATTTATCAGCAAGGAGCTCATGCTTCCCCAGAATTAGCGACTAGGCACTACTGACTTCCTTCCTTGCCAAGGGCTCCCGAGCGTGAGTCACAGCAGGGGTGTGGGGTGGTTTCACAGCATGCATGTGTTATGTGCCCCTTTCTACAGATTCCCTTAATCTAGAGTAGCAGGCATGCATCTAATTCAAGTCCACTGAACAAGGCTTGTCCTGCACTTTTTCTTAAACAGTAAGAGTGAGAAAGGTCTATATTGCTGTGCATTAGTTAGGTTGTTCACTTTCTATTGCTTGTACAGAGGGAATATTGTTTTCATTTGCACTTTCAAGGCTCATGTAATGGGCAGTATTTGGTCTAAATTTTCCCTCCAAAGGCTTCTGTGTTCAGAGTTGGGGCTTCAACAAATAATCACAGATTTAGTAGACTAGAACAACACACATCTATTCCTCTGCAGAGATCAGACTGGTCTACAGGGGGCAAGTCCGGATTTCCTCAGAGTCTTCTGGGTGAATCCATTGTTAGCCTTTCTTTCCCTAGTGTCTTTAAAACCAGCCAATCCTGGGCTTGATGGTGCATGCCATAACCCCAGCACTCTGAAGGGCTGACACAGGAAGGGTATGCAAGCTCAAGGTCACCTGGGCAAGGTGGTGACTTAGAGAGACTTCCTCTCACAAAAATAAGTGAGTTGGAAATGTAGCCCAATGTAAAGGTTTAATCCCCAGTTCTGAAAAAAACTGTAAGGCATATCTATTGGCTCCCTGGTTCTGACACTGTTCTTGCTTCACCTGCCACCTGTCCTACTGACAAGGCAGCCATGACCTGTGTCTAGATGTCCCCCAGAGCCTCGTGCAGCCAAGAGCAACCTCTAGAGTTGGTGAGTAATTCCTGATCTGATGCTGGGATTGTGGGGCGAGTGCTACACCCTCCCCGGGACAGGCAGCCTGAATGCAGCACGAGGGAGGGAGGGAAGCTCGCTCTCCGTCGCTGCTCCTCCCTTGCTGCTCTTGCTGGTTTTGTTTTCCACCACCGTGAACTGCTGTCCTCTGCCATGTTCCCCTCTGCCTTGGAGCCAGTCAAGTACAGACTGAAACCTCCATGCACTGTGAGCTAAATAAACCTCAAATTTAGGGTGTCAGGTACTTTGTCCCAGCAACGAAAGAAAAGTAACTGAAACACTAGCCCACTAGAGTCCTCCTGCCAGGCCAGCTGCTGAGCAAACGGCACCATGAATCTCCCCGTGCCATATAGACTCACCTATCTCTTGGTCCTGGGAATTAGGGTGTGACATCTTCTCAGACATCTTTGACAACAGCCCTGCATGTTCTTCACGCAGATGAAATGTTTGGTCATGCTACTCTTATTCTTGACGTTAGTTCCACTTGAAATGCAAACTGACTCGTTTTGTGCCTCGGATGGTGAACCCCATGGCACTGAACCTGAACAAAGGGGTCTCCTCAGTGTGATGCCCTCCATGGGGTCATATGCAGGCACTCTACAGAGGTGGGAATGGAAAGCGCTTCCGATTCCTAGGCCTTCCGTCCTCAGCACAGTATCGTTCATCGTTTCCAGTACCCTGAGAAGGAGGTGAAGGGTGGAGATAAACCTAGTAAGGAACTGACCTCCTTCCATTCAGTGAGGCCACCTCGCTTACATTTGACATGAGTGAGTGGAAATGGATCTGGAAGGCAGCCCAGAAAACTCTGCCTCTATGAGGAGCAGAAGAGAAGAATGCGCATCGAGTTCAGGGATGTGATTGGGACTGTGACAATAGTAAGTTCTTCTGTTGTTGAGACACACACACCTGAGCAGAAGTGTGGAGCCCATGTCTGAGGAGCATCACTCATACTCAGCCACCCAACCGAAGAGCACTTGGCCCAGACCAAGCCTCAGAGCCTGCAGGTCTACCTGGACTGCACAGGAGAGGGGGACTTGCCTCCCAGAGCTGGCAGGTGTGCACCTCTGACCACACCTGCTCTCCTGACCGCTCATCACCTAAATCCTTCTTTAGCTGAATGCTGAACCCTACCCAAGACTTCTTTTTTTATAACCTGCAGTGTTACCTGAAGGGGAGGTAAACATAATTTTGTATTCCAACACTTACAGATTATTAACCCATCTGCTAACAAATGATGAATTAACAAAAGAGAAATAAGGGATTGTGACATCATGTTGTGTCTCTCGCTCTCTGGCACAGCAGTGGCTTTGCCCCCACCTCAAATCCCACATTAACAAAAATCAATAAACCTTGTAGAGATGAGAAAAGGAGCAAGCAGCCAGGAGCTTCAGGCTTTAGAGGACGAAAGACCCTGGGCAAGTGAGGACATCTGTCACAGACCCTCAGCTGTGCGGGGTCCCATTGCCCAGCCAGGGAGAATTGACATCTCCAGCTCTGAGCAAAGGGAAGAGGAGACAGGCCCTCTCTCTCCTGCCAGCAGGTGCACAGAGGAAAGACACAGAGACTTTTACTCTTTTAACTAACTCTTCAGTGCAACAGTTCTCAATATTTTAGGGAGAAATATAGCACAGGTCTCACTTTCATAAAAAGCTATAAAAATATCAAATTTATCTCTGAGGTGGGAGTGTTTCAATGTTGAGAATGATGATACAAATGAAGAAATTTGTTAAACTCTGAATTTTCACTGTAAGGGGCTATTTCAGTAAGGATGAAGACCACTGATTTCCTCTGTGTTGGAGCAGAGAGGTTGGTCTCAACTCTGAAGAGAAAGTATAAATCTATGCTATTGCATGCCAAAAGGCACAGTGGTGTGCAGTGGGTAGAAAATTACTAAGTGATTTTGGAGGTGCTACATAGCTTTGAAATGATCTGGAACAAACAGTTTGCTACATGAAAGACATCATTTCCTGCATTGACAATTTGGTACAATGTCTTTTCAGTTCTCATAAATGAGAACTCATAGCGAACTCCTTCTTACCAGTATGTGACCTCTGACCTCAATTACTAAACCTCAAAGTGCATATAACCCCAGGTTTTGGCCTCAGCTGTATGAAAAATATTAAATTTAGCTCTGAGGTGAGACTGTTTCGATGTTGAGAATGATGATACAAATTAAATTTGTTAAACTCTGAGTTTTCATTGTTTCTTGGTTGTTTCTATGAAGGTCCATAACTCAGGGGCACAGACTTGGAGACTTTGAGACCCTGCATGTCAGCATTCGGGGACCTTCAGTGTCCTCACAGGCCTTTCCAGAGTCTTGCCTGGAAACCAACTGGGAAACTGGAATTTAGTAATTATAGGAATCATTCACTATATGATCAATATGTCCTGTATCTCAAGAGTATTCATTTTGAGATCTGTCTCTTTGTCTGCCTACCTGCTTGTCTCTCTCTCTCTCTCTCTCTCTCTCTCTCTCTCTCTCTCTCTCTCTCTCTCTGCATTGTGGAATTGAGAAAAACATTTTCCTTGGCAATAAGCTTGTGATTTAGGAAATCATACTTTGATCATCTTCTCCTTTTCTCCAGAGAAAAACTAAGTGTTGGGACTGTGGCTGCACCAGTCAAATAAGATGCCTCCTGCAGGCAGGGTAGGGGGATCAGACATTGTCAGGTGGGTGCTGGGCATGAAGGACCCACTTGCTTTCCTTCCTGTAATGGCTTATGTTTGGTTGTCCCCCTCAGCCTCACACAGTCATTGGGACAGGCTTCTAGAGTTTGTGATCAATTCCTGATCCACTGCTGGGATTATGGGAGTGAGCCCTGCAGCCACCTTAGGGCACAAAATCTGCATACAAATACATGGAAGGGAGAAAAGCTTGCTAGCTGCAGCAGCTGCTGCCCCCCCCTTGCTTTTTGCTGTTTTCCATTGCCAGAAGTGGATGCCCTTTGCCATGTGTCATTCTGCCTTGGAGACAGCCAAACATAGACTAAACTCTCTGCCAACTGCGAGCTAAACAAGCCATTCCTTCCAAAACTTTGGTTGTCAGATATTTTGTCCCAGCAACAACAACAACAAACTAACTGACATACTTCCCTTGTCCCAGGTTTAACTCCATGTTCTGGAGGCTCAGACACATGAATTCTATGGCAGGAGGGGTTGGGGGAGGAGAGATTCTCATGTCATAGTAGCCCAGAAGCAAAAGGAGAAGGGAGGAGTGGGAGGGAGCCACACCTCTGGGTCATGCCAGGGATCCTGCTCCTCAGGCCAGGGGGCGAAGGCATGTTCAGCTCTTGGGCACCTATGACTCAGTCACACTTAAAATCCTCACTTATAGAGAGTTAGATCTAAGCACCTGCCTCGCAAGTGCAAGGACCTGAGTTTGATCGCTAGCACTGAATGCTGCACCTGCCCTGGAAGCCCTGGGCATGCCATGCCAGCCACAGAAGCCATGGATGTAAATAAGTAAGTAAACAAATATTTTTTTTTAAAAAAAATGATGAAATCCTCACTTATGAGTGGGTGAGGCTTTGGTGGAGCACATAACTAAAAACCACTCCCAACAGCTAAGGTGATCAGATAAAAAATGATAAGTTTCTTATAAAACTGACTTTTTTTTAAACGGACTTTGGTTCTTTGCTAAAACTGTGTTTTAAGAACAACTACATAGATGAGCCTAAGGGGAGGTCTGGGAGTTTGACAAATGTTTGACTAAAAAAAAGAAATTCTCCATGGGCTTTTGAACTTGAGAGAGATTCCACTCCCAAGTACTTTCACATGAGTCAGATTGTCATCAATTTGCTAGAAGATGCAAAGATAAGTGGAGTGAAAGGTCTCTTGAGACCCCAACAATCTTGGGATTCTTATTTTCTATTAGTATTAAAATAAGTCAGAGGATAAATAAGCTACTTCTTTTTCAATCTCCCTAAGCACTTAGGTTTAAAAGCCTTTCTGGGCTAGTCTTCAGGCATTCGCTGAATAGCATTCACGTACTGACTGGGGTTCCATATTCATAACACTCGTAGGTCTTATCTCTGATCAGTACAATGAAACTACACTTTAGCCCTCATAAAAAGTACAATATAGCTGTATTCCTGCAGTGCAGGATAATAGCTGTTTTAAATTACAATAAGACATAAAGGAAACAAAGAAAACAAAAACATTCTGTGAAATTCTTTGACAACAAAAGCTCCAGTCAAGAAGATTTTATCGTCAATCATAGCATCAATCCAGCAGTATCAAAGGGCAACTTTCAGCTCCAGTAAACACCGGAGCAAGGAAGCACAACTTCACACCCCCCAGAGGCAAACTGAATCACCAACGCTGGAGTGGAAGGCAGTGCCTGGCTCCTGAAATAATTGCCTCCTTCTACCCTTCAGGACCGTGGCTCCCGTACACTGTCCGCCTCGGCTGGGCCCAGAGGCCATGGTAAACCCACTCCCCCATTCTTTGAACACCTGTGCACTATTCCCCAAAAGAAGGAGGCTAAAGAGCCGGCCAGCATGCCCAGTGTCACACAGTGGCTATGGGAACACCTGGGAGCTTCCCACGGTCTTTACTCAGGACAGAGGGTCCAGGGTGGTACCAGACACTGTGTCCCCACCCCCGGGCTCCTTTTGCTTCTGAGCAGTTGTTGCTGGATGCAGGAAGGGATGTCTGCACCCAGCACGGCTTCCTTGGAACTGGGATCCATATGCCTTTCCAGATGGAAACTGGGTTCTGTACAACGTGGTCTCGGGAGCCAGGCCGACTCATATCTCTGTGATGTTCTTTAGTGATTAAGCTCAGCCCTGCTCGGCACAGGAAGGGTCGATGTGAAGACATGAATCCAGCAGGGGAGGATCTGGGCTGCAGGGTATCTGGACACCACAATCCCAGAGCTTTCTTCCAGCTCACTGCCCTTCTGTAGTTGCCCATTCGGTGGCAACCTTTGCAAGGGTGGCACTGCCATCTCATTTTCATTCCTAATCCCAAACCTCAGGAATTTGCTGAGTGCCTGGAAGTCCTCGGATTGCACTTTCCAACAGGGGTGCAGCTCTAGTTCTTGCCACGTACCAACACGCTGTGGAGTCACTCCCTGCCTCCCACAAGTTCTGGGATCTGTATGTCGGTCTGCAACCCTCCCACCACACGCCTCCTCCTGCAGTTAGGCTGTAGTGGAGCTACCCGGCTCTGGCTTCTCAGCCCTTCAGCTTCTGCCCTCTCGGTAAGGCAGTCTGTGCTCCAGAGTAGCACATGGCCATGACCACAGCTCAGAGCGCGGTGCCAGTGACCTGCCACCCACACACCTTTCTTCTGCCCTGTTCACTCCCTTAAAAAGAACATAGCTGAAATATAAGGATGCATGCACAGCGTCGTTTCCAACCTGCCCAAAGGTGGGAAAGACCACAGAAATGTCCCCTGTGTCTGTCCCCTGGCGTATGTGGCTGCATGCAGTACCTAAAGAATTTATTTAAATTTTCCTTAATGGAGTGTCATCTGTCCTTCACCACGTATGCGTACATGTTTGTAGCATTTACTTAAATCCTTACAAACTCAGGTGTTAGTTTGTGGCCTTCTCTCCCTTTTCCAACCACTCCAATTATGACTGTCCTCTAATGCAAAGAGACTAGGTGCATCTGTGGTGGGATTTAGAATCTTTCCTGTTCCCAGTACCACCTGGGGTCATAGCTTAACATTTCTTCTGATATTTGTGCCTTTCCTAACTACTCTGGCTGTCCTGAAGACTCGGCTGAAGTAGAACCAGAACTAGGTCCTTCCTTTCCCCTGTAGCTCCGGTGAGGAGCAGGCGCACACCGCCCAGCCCCTCGGGGGAGCTGAGCAGCAGGAAGAGAGTTCCGCGGTGCTGGCGCGAGCTCTTCGTGTGGCGCTGAGCGGTGGCTTCGTCTGGCGACCTTCACAGGTGGCTCTCGGGTTCTTGGGCTTTTGTTTTGTGTTTTGTTTTAGTTTGGTTTGGTTTGGTTTTCGGTTTGCTTTATAAGCTTTGTGTGAAATAGGGCGGCTCGGCAAGACTGGAGCTGGTTCTCTTTCTTGACGTTGGAAACCCGTGGCAGCTGGAGGCTGCGCTTCCTTCAGTCCTGATAGAACAGACCCGTGGAGCGCCGTGCTTCCCTTAGAGACCCACCGAGGGAACGTCCAGAGCAGAGCTGTTGTCCTCCCTCTGCGATAAACACAAGGAATTTTTCACCCGTATAAAGGAGACAAGCTGGGATCTCCAGAGATAAAACTCATGAAATAGTGGGCCCGCTCCTGAGTCTGGCCCAGAGCACACGGTGCTGTCCCGCCCAGGATGGCTCTGAGCAGTAGCAGCGCTCACTGTGCACAACCCACAAGGCCCAGAACCAATTTTCCTCAGACATTTGCATATAGCTACGTGTCCAGTTTAAGACGGTGTTTGTGGCAGAAACTCAGTCCTTAGAGGCATCTAAGCAAATCTGAGTTTCCCTGTCTTCTCCAAGGATTTAAATTCTGGTCCCAAGTTCTTTGCTGGTGGACTGGAAGCCGGAAGCGCGGGCGACTGTCCAAGCTTTCTCATGTGCTTGTTCTTCCCAGGAGTGGATCATCTTACCCTCAGGGTTCACCCCAGCAAAACAGTATCTTCTTGTCTTATGCTTCTTTTCAGATACAGCTGTCTGCTTCCTTCGTAGCCTTTCCCTTGTCTTCTCTTTTGTTGCAATAGAAGAAAAACTTTCTTCTGCTGCCCAAACTTGTTCCAATTTCTTGATTTCACCCTCATTTTCCCTACCTGACTTCCTCAGGGAGAAGTTTAAAAACTACTCTGTGTCCTTTTGGACAACAGAACTCCTTGTTAACTGTAATCACACATGTAAACTTGATCTCCTTACGTTAGTCCTCCTCTCTAATTAAAATCTGGGTCCTGTGGCCAACCCCGTGGCTCAGCCCTGATGCATCTAGCCCCTGGTAAGTAATATTCCCTGCACTTGTGGCTTCAGATAGTTTACATCCCACCTCTAACTCAGAACGCACAGTGTTTTTTCTTCTGGGGCTTATTTCACTTAACATAACATAACTCAGGGTCATTCATGCTGTTAGAAATGTGAAACACTCCTTCTTTATAAAGGGCTGAGCGGAAAGTACCCTGGCATCATCTACAGCCATTTTCTTTATCCATTCATTCTTTGAAAGATACAAGTTACTTCTAAATATTGGATGTTTTGAATACTGCTTCAAGGAGCAGGGAAACACAGACAATCCGTAGGAATGTTGCCTTTGTTTTCTTTGGACTTAGACCCCGTAGTGAGGTTGCTGGCTTCCAACGGAGCCCTGTATTTCATTGTTGAGGAGGCCTTGTTCCTGCCTTCCGAGGAGGCCTAGTAAGTTAATTCCCGCCAGTAATGTGCACAGTTGCCCTTTCCTGCATATCTGGCCATGAGCCTCACTGTCTAGCAGTGTCACACCAGCCCCCTCACAGGTTTGAAGGGACAGCTCCTGATAATTTTCCGCACGTTTCCCTGGTGATTAGTGATATCAGGGCATGTTCCACATCGTTGCTGACCTCTTGGGCATCTTCCGTAAGCAGCGTCTCTTCGGGTGTGCACTTCCTTGCTACTGAGCTGCGTCCCATGTGCATTTAGCCTCCTAGCGCATCCTGCCCTTTCAATGTTTCCAGCGCATTTCACTGATTGTTTTCTTTGTGCAGAGCCGCTTTCTAAGCCTGAAGAAATTCCTTTCAACCACTTTCGCTTTTGTGGTCTGATCTTTTGAATTCATACTAAAAACCACTATTATTCATACGAAAGTCATAGAATTTCTCTGGGGTTATTTACATAATTTTAGTTTCAGGTGTTGCAGTCAAATCTCTAATCCGTCTTGCGCTGATTTTTGTTTGTGGTGTGATACAAAGTTTTCAGTGCGTTCGCTGGCAAGTGTAGGCCCGTTTTCAGAGCAGGCTTCTTTGGAAATGCTGTCTTCCCCGTGTGCGTTCTTGACGCATTGGTAAAAACTCATTCCCTGAGCCTGCGCCTCCATCTCCAGCTCTCTCATGTGTCCCCTTGTCCTGTGGCAGGGTTGAGCACCTTACCCATGACAGCCTGGAGAATACTTAGGAGCGAGCCCCACGTGACTGCTTCCAGCTTTGTCCCTTGCTCTTTGCCCAGGGTCACTGTAGCCAACCTTTTCCTTCATGTGCTCAAGTGGACTAACAGAATTTACAGTAAAAGATAAAATGCCTGACACTGATGAGAAGAGTCATGGAGAGGTGCTCTAGGTTGACCTAGGAGAAAGGGCTGCACACACTCAGCCCGCAGATCAGGGCTGCCGATTGTGTAGTCTCCAGGGTTGCCTCGTGACTCTGCTGGTCACATTCCCCCTTCCATGCCCCTGAACATGAGCATCCTTGGTGTGTTCGCTCTTACTATTCCTTTGCTTTTATTTAGCATTACAATATTATCTCAGTTATTTTTCTCTCGTTCCTGGGACAAATACCTGACACTCAAACTAAAGGAGGGAGAGATTTATTTGTTTCACAGTTACTGGAAGGTTCAGTCATACTCATCTGGCTCCAAGGCAGCGTGGCACATGGCAGAGAACAACCTTTTATGGTGGTAGCAAAGAGCAGACAGCTAGCTAGCCTTTCTCCCCACCCTACACTGTAATGCAGATTACCTGGCCCAGGGCAGGTACAACACCCACACCACAATGATCACTCACTAACTCCAGGAGCCACCCCACGACTGTGTGAGGCACTGGTGGAACACCTAGACACAACCCATAGCAAATATGAATCATGACTTAATCTGGCTGCTCAACTGCTTTTAGGTCTTATTTTTCTTCCACTTTGTCGAAATGCTATTGCTAAAGTTCAGACACATTTTTTAAAGAAAATAAAAAAGTGTAAAAAAAATTAGAAATCATACAGAATTTCAGTAAACAAAATCATAGGCATTTGACAGTGATTGCTGTATTGCATAATACTGTCTACAGATTAGTTTATATAACCACATAGAAGCATGCAAAATTGTTAAATAAAAAGAAAACTTTATAAGGAATTAAACAGGAGAAGAAAAATTTTTAAGCATAAGTGCTCCTTTCCACACAGCAGCAGAAATCACAGTACAACTATCCAAGCCAGTCTGTGTCTACACATAAATGTATTTTTTCCTTAATTCTTTCTTTTGTTTTCCTCATGCAGTTGTTCCTTCCCTTGGAACAGTTTCTTTCCCTTTCACAGTACTCATTGTACCTTTCAGGTTTTACTTACTCTTTCAGGTTCTTACACTAGGGAGACAAGATTGGCCATGAGGGCCCGATTTATTTCACTTACAAGTACTGTCAATAGTTGCAGCCATTTAACTATAAAAACCTCAAGCTTATCTTATTTTATACCTGAAAATACTCCATTGTGTAAAATACCACAGATTTTTTATCCATTTCTCAGTTGATGGGCATCTGGGTTGTTTGCAAGATTTAGCTTTGACAAATTTTGTTGCTATAAATACGGGTGCACATATATCACTGTGGTGTGATGATTTCAGTTTTGGGAAAACACCCAGGAGGGGAATAACTGGCGTGAAGGGGAGCTCCAATCCTAGCCTTCTGAGGAGTCTCCACAGTGATTTCTATTATGGTCTTACCAGCCTACACTTCCACCAACAGTGGAGAAAGGTTCCTTTTTCTCATCAGCCCCTCTGGCATTTGTTGTTGTTGGCTTTCTTGATGATAGCCATTCTTTCCGAGGTGAGATGGAATCTCAGTGCGCTTTAATTTGCATCTCTTGGATGGCCAATGACGGTGAACATTTTTTTCATATATCACATTTACCATTTCTATTTCTTTTTTATGTATTTGGTACAGGGTCTCACTACACAGCTTGGACTCATAGTGATCCTCCTGCTTGCAGCCTCCCCAGGGCTGGGATCCTAGGTGTGCGCCAAAACCCATGGTCTGCTTGGCCAGCTCAGTGCAGCCAGGAGTGGGGCTGGCATGGCCTGTGGTGCTGAAGGTCAGACACCAGTCCCTGAGCTTGCCGAAGCAGGCATTTAGTCTGCTCAGTTACTACATTGGCCCTGCTGTTCGCGTTTCTTCATATGTGAAGTTTATATCCATCTCACATACCCATTTTTGGATTGGGTCTTTGAATTTGGGGTGCCTGATTTTTTTTAATTCTTTATATGGTCTACAAAGAAGTCCTTTGAGGAACAGCTGGCTACAATTTTTTCTGAATTCTTGGGTTTTCTTTATATTCTGTTGGTGATTTCTTTTTTTTTTTTTTTTTGGAACTGGGGATTGAACTCAGGCCCTTGTGCTTGCCAGGGAAGCGCTTATTCCACTGAGCCATCTCCCCAGCCCCCAACCATCTCCCTGGCCCCCTGTTGGTGATTTCTTTTGGCCTGCATAAATAGTTCAAAAATCGTAGATCTTAATTGTTGATTCTTTTTATTAGTCACTGTCCAGTTTGGTTTTTGTTTCTGAACTCTCTACCTACCAATCTCTTTAAGATTTCTGTATTTTTTTTTCTCCTGCAGAATATTTAATGTTTCCATTTTAATACTTAAGTATTTATTTCCATTTGATGGCAGTTTTGTGCATGTGGTTGACATGGGTCTAATTTTAGCCTTTGGTGTGTGGAAAGCCACTTTTTGCTGCAACATTTGTTCAACAGGCTTCTTTCCAGTGATCAGTTTTGACCCCTTTGTCAAAGACAAGATGGCTAAGTGTGTTTGTAGTTGGGCCTACATCTTCTAATCTGTTCCATTGAGCCTTAGGTCTGTTTTTTTGCCAGATTCCTAACAAATTCTTATCAAATCTGTTTTATGTACCATGTTATCTACAAATAAAGATAATATTACTTCTTCCTTTCCAATCATTATTCCTTTTATTCCTCTCTCTTTTCTAATTATTCTGGCTAATGTTTCCAGAACTATATAGAATAGGAGTGATGACAGCTGGCATCTTTGTCTTGTTCCTGGTTTTTTTGCCAGTGTCATGCTGATTTTACCACAATAGCTTTGAAGTATAATTTAAAGTCAGGTTTTGTGATGCCTCCTGCCTTTACTTTGTTGCCCAGGATTTCTTTTGCTATTATAGGTCTCTTCTGGTTCTCAATGAATTGTGGGAATGTTTTGTCTATATCTGTAGAGTATACTAAGGGTATTTTATTCAGGATCACATTGACTCTGTATAACAATTTTGGAAGTATAGCCATTTTCACAATGTTGGTTCTTCTGCTCCATAAGAAAGGAATATTTTTCCATTTTCTGAAATCCTCTTCAATCTCCTTTTTCAGGATACTATAATTTTCACTGTATAAATATTTTACTTGCTGTGTGAGATTGATACCTAAGTATGACATTTTTCTGCATGTTATTATGAAAGGCATAGTTTCCCTAATTTCCCTCTTGGTGCATTTGTTGTTTGCATAAAGAAATGCTATTGATTTTCAAATGTTGCTTTTGTATCTTCTATGCTACTAAATATGGTCATTCAATCCACAAATTTCTTGGTGGAGTTTTGGGGGTCTTCTATGCACAATATCATGTCATCTACAAATAAAGATAATTTCACTTCTTCCTTTCTAATCATTATTCCTTTTATTTCTCTCTCTTTTCTAATTATTCTGGCTAATGTTTCCAGAACTATGTAGAATAGGAGTGATGACAGCTGGCATCTTTGACTTGTTCCTGATTTTAAAATGGAAGTTTTCAATTTTTGTCCATTTAGTGTGATGCTGGCTGTTGGTTGGTCATAGATGACTTTTATCAGATTGAGGTAAAGACCATCTGTTCCAATTTTCTGCAGTGTTTTTACCATGAGTTAGTGTTGGCCTTTGTCAAAAGCTTTTTTCTGTATCTATTGGGATGATAATGTGATTTTTGTCTTTGGCTCTGTTGATGCGATGTATTACATTCATAGATTTCTGTATATTAAACCATCCCTGCAGTCTTGGAATGAATCCCACTCGACTGTGATATTTAATCTTCTTGATGATTTGCTTCATTCTCTTTGCTTATATTTGACTGAAGATTTTTGCATCTATGTTTATTAGGGAGATTGGCCTGTAGTTCTCTTTTTTAGATGGATTTCTCTGGTTTGGTATCAGTGTAATACCCACCTCCAGGGATGAGTTTGGAAGAATTCCTTCCCTTTCAATTTCTTTGAACATTTTGAGAAAAGTTGGCATTAAATCTTCTCCAAATTTCCTATAAAATCCAGCTGTAGCACCAACAAAAACTGGGCATTTCATTGTTGGTAGATTTTTTATTACATTTTCAGTTTCAATTTAATATTGGGTTATTCAGAATATTTATGTTTTCTTGATTCAGATTTGGTAATTCATATGTATCTGGGAATCTGTCCATTTCTCTGTGTTTTCCATCCTGTGAGAATAAAGATTTTGGAAGTAGGTATTGATGCTCTTCTGAATTTGTGTAGGGTGTGTAGTATTTTTAACCATTTTCATTCCTAATTACATGAATTTGAATTTTTCTTTCCTTGTCTTGATACGGTGGCTTAGGGGTTTATCAATTTTATTTATTTATTCAAAGAATCAACTCTTTGGGGCTGGAGAGATAGTTCAGCAGCAAAAGTACCTGCCTGGCAACTACAAAGACCTGAGTTTGATCCCCAGTACAAAAAAAAAAAAAAAAAAAAAAAAAAAAAAAGACAAAACTAAACTTGTAAATTCATTAATTCTTTGTATTGTTTTCCTTATTTCCATTGCATTCATTTCTGCTATGATCTCTACAATTTCTTGCCTTCTTTAGGCTTCAGTCTTATCTTCCTCTTTATTTTCAAGAAGCTTGAGTTTCAGAATCGAATTGTTCATTTGCACTCATTCTGTTGTCCTAATGTAAGACTTTACCACTATATGTTTCCAACTTAACACACCTTTCATTGTATCTCCCAAGTTATGCTAAATGTTATTTGTATTTTCACTTAATTGTAAATTGTTCAATTTTTTCTTCAATTTCATCTGTGACCCATTGATTTTTCAGGAGGGTTTTATTTCATTTCCAGGTGTTTATGGTGTTTTTTCTGTTTCTTTAAAAAGAAATACTTAAAAGTAATTTCCAGTTTCATTGCATTATGGTCAGATAATAGGCAGGGGACATTTCAGTTCCTTTGCATTTACATAAACATGTTCTATGTGCTAGTTTATGGTCTGTTTTTCTGAACATCCCATGTGCAGCTGTGAAAAATGTGTATTTTGATGTTGTTGGTTGAAATACTCTTTAAGGTTTACTAAACTCATTTGTTCACAAGTTTGGTTTACTCCTGCTATTTCTTTGCTAATTTATTGTCTAGTTCAACTATCTTTTGTGACAATCAGATACTAAAGTCCCTCATTATAATTGTGTTATTGCTCTTTTAGTTTTTCATGTCTTAAAATTTTCTTATATAGTTTGGTACTGCTACATTAGGTTCACATATATTTATGATTGCTATCTCTTCCCCTTAAAGTTCTCCCCTAACAAATATATAGTGATTGTCTTTATCTTTTTTAACCATTGTTGGTTTGAAGTTCACATTTTCAACAACCATAATAGCTACCTCTGCTTGTTCTCTGGGTTCCTTTCCAAGGAGTACTACTCCATCCTCTGACTTTCAGTCTATTAATTCATTTTTGAGCTAAATGTGTTTCTTATATACAGCATATTATTCACTTTTGTTTCTTGATCCACTCTGTCAGTTTCTTCTCACTGGTGAATTGAGGCCATTTGCAATGATGGTATAACATAAGTATTGTCTTATCTTTGTCATGTTATTTTCCTGCCATAGGTTTACAACTTTCTTATTTATTTATTTATTTATTTATTTATTTATTTATTTATTTATTTTGCGGAACCGGGGATTGAACTCAGGCTCTTGC
>NW_004524851.1:1986112-2008353 GCF_000260255.1 Octodon degus
TTTATTTATTTATTTTGCGGAACCGGGGATTGAACTCAGGCTCTTGCGCTTGCCAGGGAAGCACTTATTCCACTGAGCCATCTCCCCAGCCCTTTTTTTTTTTTCCCCCTTGTTTAATTGCTTGCTCTACTTGGTGATTCATTTCTCTTGTTCTTGAAATTATGGTCATTCTTGGCTCTTTCTAGAATATCTGTCAATATTCTGTTGGGTTGGTTTGATGATCATGAATTTCGTCAATTGTTCTTTGTCATGGAAATATCTTATCTCATCATTTAATCTGATAGTTTTTGAGTCCATCAATCTGGGTTGGATTTTTTTTTATCCTGATATAATTACTCCTACCTTTTCCTGATTGGATTGTCTGTGTTGAGAAATCTGCCATGAGTCTGATGGATTTTCCAGTATAGGTGAACTCTTTCTTTTCTCTAACAACCTTTAATATTTTCTTGCTTTGCTGAATTTCTGGGATCTTGATTATTATGTATCTGTGAGTAGATTTATTTTGATTATGGCTAATTGGAATCCTATATGCCTCACTTAACTGTATATCAGATTCTTTTTCCATGTTTGAGATATTTTCTGCTACTCTACACATAGTGTTTCTATGTCATTTGTGTTGACTCCTGCTGTTTCATTAACACCTATCAGGCTTACGTTATTTTTCTCTGCATCATTTTGCAGCTACTGAATTGTTTTTTTTCTTGGTTCAAGATCTTTCCTTTTCTGCTCAATAGCTGCAAGGCTGTCTTCAAGATCAGTAAGACTAGGGCCGGCCAAATAGATCAGTGGATTAAAGTCCCTGCAAGCAGGCACAGGGGCCAGGATTCCATCCCTCGGCCCACCATACCAGCCTCGCCCCCAGAGCATGCTGAGATGGCTGTTAACACTGGGCATGGTGATGCACATCTGTAATCTCAGCACTTGGGAGGCTGTAAACAGGAGAATCACTGTGAGTCTGATCTAGTAGTGAGACCCTGAACACCCTGTAGAGTCTTTTCTAAAATACAAAAAAAAAAAATCGGTAAGGCTGTCTTCAGTGTTATTCAGGTAGTTTTGCCCACTTTCAATGGAATGCTGAATTTTGTGGATATCTCTTTGAATCCATTTTATGCATTCTAATTCTTTCCTGCATTATTCACTTAGTGTTTCCATCATTTTTGTTTTCCCTTCTAGTTTTTATGTGTGTGTTCTTTAGATATGTTGAGCAGTTCTTTCATGATGGTCGTCATTTCTATTTTTTTACTTGAGAGATTATTTCTGATCTGATTTCCTCTTTACCCTGATGACAGTTTCTTTACTTTTCTTTTACCTTTGTTGCTATCACTTCAGACATTCTAGGTGTGTGATTTCCAAGCGCTTCTATGACCTTGTCTCCTGGACTTGTTCTGGGGGGATGAAGGCCTGAAATGGCATTTTGTTGCTTTATTCTGACATGTTTGAAGCTTAGAAGGTTCAGCCCAACTCATCAGCAGCAGTGAGGGGTTGGCTGTGGGTCAGGAGGCTCCCGCCATAGTGGGAGGGCAGGATAGAATCACAAAATCTGCTATTCTATGGGGTACAGTATGGAATCCACCTCAGTGGGGGCACAAGCCACAGCTTGGGAAAGCTCCAGTGAGTATGAGGGTGGGCCAAAGCTCTGCATGGCTCTTGTGATGGTGGTAGACAGGCTGGGGCTCACCAAGACTCCCACAACTGGTGTGAGAGGTGGCCACAACTCAGGAGAGTTCTGGCAATTGTTCAGAAGCATTTTTATATCTAGGATTTGTCTTTTGTTTGATTTTTATTTTATTTTTATTGAATTGAATATTATCCTAAAGCTACCAAGCAATTAATTTACCTAAACTGTTTTTGACAGTCACTTAAAATATTCATAATTATAAATTTTCATTTATATTCACTATTATAAACAATGAGTTGAACTGCACACACACACACACACACACACACGCACACACACACACATGCACATACATAAAATAGACAAGATAATTGTACTACTTATTTCTATTAGATTACAGAAAGGAACAGTTAGTGCTTATACTGTTTGTTCCGTTATGCATGCCTGTATCTTATAATCTGAGCAACTACTTTAAGGATAACAATATGTAATAAAATAACCATCATTACTTTCCTGTCATCTTGTTCTGAAATTCTGTCTCATTTTTATTGTTTTTTCTCTATTTAAAATTAAAAATCAGCCAAATCACTATAGTTTAATTTTCATTTATTTCATTTCAAAGAGTTTCACATTACAATATGTTTGATAGACATATTCTCTGGACTATTTATTCACATTTTTGTGTATTTTTGTTAGGTTGTTAGTATGTGCTCATAGTCATTAAGGATGATTGTTCACCAGATTTATTTTCTCACCACGAATCAACAGCTGTAACATGTGTGCGTGTGTGTGTCTGTGTGTATTGTTTGGTCTGTGTGTGTGTGTTATTATATATGTGTGTGTGTGTCCGCATGCAATTGCATGTGCTTGTGTGTATGATTAATTGTTTGTGTAATGAGTTGTGGCCCAACCAATGGAACACGGGTTGACGTGACCACTTCCGAGATTCACCCCTGAAACCTCCTTTTATGCACTCCAAGTTATCTTTTCTGTCATCCAACAACAGAATCCAGAAAACATGAAGAGGATTTAAAGTCTCAGACTATTGTGTATCATTCACAATTTATAAAAAATTGATTTTCAAAATCCCCATGGGAAGGGCACGTGTCTCAAAATAAATAGAGTAAAATGTAAGTTGTGAGCAAGATTTAATTGTGTTAAATCACAGAAATAGTAGGTTAATTTCTTAAAATCAATAATTATTGTTCATCTAGGATTTTTATTTTCCTTCTTAGTCATGAATATCACTTGTGGGAGTGTCTTTATTTTGGGTGTAGGAAATTCTGTCTCTCTACTTTAGGTTGTCTTTACAGTCATTGTACTATCATTTCATAACAGAAAGCACTGATCTATGTTTTGTTTTTATTTTTTAAGGAATACAAAATAGTGATAAAAATATATCGTTAGAAATGATGCAAAATTTCACTAAACAGAGTAATATGAATTCAACATTTGTTGCTGTATTATGTGATGTTATTTTCAAATTAGTTGTTCAGGCTACCAGACATAAACATGGAAGATTCATGTAAAGAAAGAACAACAACAATAAAAGGGCCTGCCAGATAGCTCAACAGACTCAAGTGTCTGCTTCGGCAGAGACAGCAGCTGGGGTTCAATCCCTGGCATGCTATGCCGGCCCCGCCCCCAGGGCGTGCTGCGCTGGCTATTGAGACTGGGCGTGGTGGCACATGCCTGTAATTCCAGCACTTGGGAGGCTGTAAACAGGAGGAGCACTAGGAGTCCGATCCACCTAGTGAGATCCTGTAGACCCTGTACCAAATACATAAAAAAAGAAAAAAAGAACAAAGCAAAACAATTACAAAGAGGGTGTAAGAAATTCAAAAGAAAAAATAAGAATAAAAAACATTTAAGAATAAACTGCTTCTTTCAAAAAAACCGACAGAAACCAACAGTACATTTGTATCCCCTTTTTCATTTACTTTTGTCCAAGATGAGTATTCCACTACCATTCAAATATTATAGGTGCATGAATTCAGCAAAATAATCCAATAAAGTACAGTAGTCCATAATAGTAGTGGATTATCCACAGGACTGGCAATATCAGAAGTTGTTGACTTGAGCCTTTTACTGCTCAGCTTATTAATATGGATTTTCTTTTTATATCTCATGTTTATACTTTTCTGCTGGATGATTAAGACCAAGATAAAGCAAGACCTATATAACAAAAAAAGGTAACTTTTGTATTTGACAAGGTCTGTCAAATTCCCTCAGGATTTACCCTGAAACCATGTACAGCAGTTTGTAGATCTTTTGCCAGGGTCATCCATTGAGAAAAAACAAAGCCATATATATATATCCATATATATATATATATATATATATATATATATATATATATCTATATATATATATCTATATCTATCTATCTATCTATCTATCTATCTATATATATATAGCTACTTTCTCTTAGTTCAATAAGAAAGGTTTGTACTAAGAGTGTTTAGACAACATATCCTGTCTGCATCTTGTACTATGAAGACAACACTATGCAATGTATTAATTATTATAACTGTCCTACTGACCTGTTTTGAAACTGTCTCATTGCTATTTCTTTCTCAATAAAATTAATTTAAAAAAGAGATTAACAGTACAGTTATCCAAACTATTCTGCCTATATACCCAAGTATACCCTTTTCCCTCCTTTCATTCGTCCTTTTCCCGATCCCAGTGTTTCCTTTCCACTGAACAAATGCTTTCCCTTTCACAGTCTCTACTGTGCCTTCGTGATTTTCATTACTCTTCCAGGTTCTTGCACTAGCGAGATAATACAATTTTGCATATGGAGATCTGATTTACTTCACCTAATATTATAGACTCTAGCTGTACCCATTTATCTGCAAAACCTTATCTTATAGCCGCATAATGCTCCATGGAGTAAAAGCTCATACCATTTTTATCCTTTCCTGAGCTGATGGACATCTGGACTGTTTCCAAGATTTATGTATGACAAATTGTGGTGTTACAAGCAATTGCTGACTTAAATGGGATCTCCACTCCTCACATTTTGAGGAATCTCCACACTGATTTGCACAGTGGTTGTAGCAGCCTTCACTCCCACCAATAGCGGAGAAGGGCTCCTTTTTTCCCTGAGCCTCACTAGCACCTGTTATGGGTTAACTTGTTGGTGACAATTATTCTTTCTAGAATAAGAAGGTATCTCTGTGTTGTTTTAATTTTCATCTCTTGAATGACCAATGATGTTATTTTTTTTTCCTTTTTAGATAATTAGTACAGGGCCCAAGGCGTCTCACTTCACATATTGGACTTTTAGTAATCCTTCTGTTTTCAGCCTCCCAAGTGGTGGGATTACAGGTATGCACCACCATGCCCAGTCTAATATTTCATGTTTATTTTCCATTTGTATCTCTTCATTTGTAAAGTATATATTTATCTCAGATGTCCATTTTTAGATTGGGTCTTTGAATTTTGGAGTTCTGATTTTTAAAAATTTTTTACGTGTTCTAGATAGAAGTCCTTTGTCTAAGGACAGTCTGCTATATTTTTTTCTCAATGTGTGTGTTTTATTTTTCTCTGTGGATGATTTATTTTGACATGCAGAAACTTTTTAAAGTCATGAGATCCCAATTGTTGATTCCTACATGGAAAAAGTATTTTCTGTGTAGTTTGATTTTTGTCCATGAACCCTTTACATACCTCTGTGTCCCTAAGATTTCTACCTACTCTCTCCCCTAGAAGATTTAGTGATTCTATTTTAGTATTTAAGTCTTTCATCCATTTTGACTGTAGTTTTGTGCATGGTGATAGGCATGGATCTATATTAAGCCTTCAGCATGTGGAAAGCCAGTGTTTCCAGCACCATTTACTAAAGAGATTATCTTTCTTCCAGTGAACATTTTTGGCCCCTTTGTCAAAGACAAGGTGACTGGGTGTGTTTGTAGTTGTGACTGTAATTTCTAATCTGTTCCACTGATCCTCAGGTCCATTTTTTTTGCCAGTAGCCTGCTGATCTTAGCTTTGTAGTATAATTTCAAGTCAGGTACTGTGATGCCTCCTGACTTTCCTTTGTTATCTAGGATTGCTTTTGATATTCTAGATCAATTCTGGTTCCAGGTGAATTTTAGGAATTTTTTTTTCTAGATCTGTGAAGTATACTAATGATATTTCAATCGGGATTGCATTTAATCTGCATAACAATTTTGGGAGTATGGCCATTTTCACAGTGTTGGTTCTTCCTATCCAGGAGCAAGGAATATCTTTCCATCATTTGAAATTCTTCAGGGCCACTGAGATATCTCAGCTGAGTAAGCACCACTTTAGGCAAGCACAGAGACCGGGTTCGATCCCTGGCACCACATGTGGCACCAGCTCCACCCGCATTCAAACTGAGCTGGCCGCTGAGACCAGGCTTGGTGGCACATGCCTGTAATCCCATCGCTGGGGAGACTGAAAACAGGAAGATCACTATGAGTCCAAGCTGCATAGTGGGGCCCTGTACCAAATAAATAAATAAATAAAGTCCTCTTCAATCACTTTTTCAGAGTACTATAATTTTCACTATATAAATATTTTCTTCTTTTTAATTAATTTTATTGAGAAACAAACAACAATGAGACAATTTCAAAACAGGTTAGTAGGAAAGTTACAATACTTCTTTTCTAAGATTGATTCCTAAGTATTTTATTTTTGAGGATGTTATTTTGAAAGACATGGTTTCCATAATTTTTCTCTCAGTGCATTCATTGTTTGTGTGTAGAAATGCTACTGATTTTCAAATGTTGTCTTTGCATCTGGCTATGCTACTGAACTTGGTTTTTAATTTACAAGTCTTTTGGTGAAGTTTTTGGGGTCTTCTATGTACAGTATCATGTCATCTACAAATAAAGATAATTTCACTTCTTCCTTTCCAATCATCATTCCTTCTACTTCTCTCTCTTATCTAGTTGATCTGGCTAATATTTGCAAAACTGTGTTGAACAGGAGGGTGACAGTGATCATCCATGTCATGTTCTTGATTTTAAAGTGAAGGCTTTCAGTGTTTGTCCATTAAGTATGATGGTGGATGTTGGTTAGTTGTAGATGGCTTTTATCAGACTGAAGTAAAGACCATCCGTCCCAATTTTCTGAGTGTTTTTATCATGAATGAGTGTTGGACTTTGCCAAAGGTTTCTTCTGCATCTACTGAGACGATCACGTCTTTTGCCTTTGGCTCTGTTGATGTGGTGTATTAGATATATAGTTTTGCATCTATGTAACCATCTCTGCATTCCTGGGATGAATCCTACTTGGTCATGATGCATAATCTTCTTGATGATTTGCTGCATTCTGTTGGCTAGTATTTTACTGAGGATTTTTGCATCCATGTTTATTAGGAAGGTTAGCCTGTAGTTCTCTTTTTCCTCAATGTTTTTCTTGAAATTTTTCCATATTTGTAAGTTTTTAGAAATCTATGGTAACTTTCACATGATAGAAACACAGCCTTTTTTACTCTACTTCATTTAAAGTTTTATATTTTATATTAAGTATTCAGTCCAACCGGATGTGAAAGTTATTTTTGAGGAAAAGGCTTTAAATTTATTTATTGATTCATATGGGTAAAAATAAAAATAAACAGTACCGTAAATTTGGTAATATAACTTTTAATATCAATCAATGAAGCCAACCTCTCTTTTATTTTCTATTCCCTTTTTATTTGGTTAAGTTATTCTAAAATGACGAGTGCACTTTATTTTATATCAAGTTTAATTTATTTTCATAGGGAATATCTTTTCTCATGAGGCACAGCACCTGTTAGGCAGGAGCTGCGGAGCCGTTTGCTGGTAAGCTGTCTAGTCTTGGTGGTCACTGCCACCTCTGTCCAGTCTACACCAGGGTCTGCCTGTCAGTCTTCTACATGTGATTCTGAGCATATTTCATATTTCTTTCCTAACAACACTCTTCTCTGGGCACTGTACTACTGTGGGCCTAATCAATTCTTATTTCCTGGAGGGAGATTTATGTTTTTTTGTTTTTCGTTTTATTTATTTATTTATTTAATTATTTTGCTTATTTGTTTTGAAAAGACTAATGTCTTGGACTAGTTATTTCTACTAACTCTGCCTTACTTCTCTCAAAAAAGGGTACTTTTTAATAAGCAATGAATGACTATAGTTATTTCACTTCTATTCCAATTTTATAAAGCTGTGCTTGTCTCTCTTCTTTCATGGAATAATGATTTAAATTAGGTTACCTACTTGGATTTTCAGTCTCCACTCCTAAAGCTTTCTCCGTTCAGATTGAAGCTCATATAGTGTTGGACTTTGTGAAGAGGACGTTTGAAAAGTCTTGAGTGTAAAGGAGGCTGCTAGTTATTCTCTGCACTAAAGAGAACTGAGGCAGTGGAAAATCCCGAGGCAGGAGTGGAAGGAGAGTGGAGGCTTCCGTGTTCACTGTGGGCTCCTTGCAGTGAAGACCTCCCCTCCTCTCCACTCGAAGACCACGCTTACTGCACAAATAACCACTGGAGCTCTATGGCGGATTCTGCCAGTGAGTGGCTGTGTTGCTCAGTTTTCCTGTAGCTACTACAAAAAGTTTGAGGCCCACAAATTACAAGGAAGGCGGGGCGGATCCGGCTCATGATTTCAGAGGTCAACCTGTCTTCTCCTGGTGTCAGGATGGAGCATCAGGCTACATGGTCATTGCAGAGCAAATCTGCTTGGCTAATGGGGGTGAGGAAGCAGGTCAGGGCAGCAGTGGCAGGGAGCAGGTATGGTGGCCAAGGCCACATCTCCATGGTCCATCTGACCCAGCACCCAGAAGTGCTCGTCCCTGACCCTTGCGCCTCACATGCCAGACAAGCGGCCAAGCCAGCTGACCTCTTCTGCTGCTCCTTCTTGCCATTCTCTGGCAGTTGCCTGGCACACGTTTGCCTTCAGTTTTTAAAATTTTGGTCAGTTTTTCCAGAAAGGCAAGAGAATCCAGTCTGATGCACTGGAAGCTGGCGGAGCCAAGGACAACTGCGAAGTGTTCTTGTGGCTTGGGGAAGCGTCACTGGTGCATCCTGCGGAACTTCACACCAGGGCACCTCTGACTCCAATCACCAGGATTGAAATGCAAATCCTTCCTCCTCATCCATTTAACTGCCTTGATGGGCAGATTTTTTTCTTTTTTTTATGATGGGAAGGAAAATTTATATTTTCTATTTGAAGATTCTAAGATTGATTTTTCAGAAGTCTTTACATGAAATAAATTGGCTGCTGTATTTTTAAAGAACAAATAGAACACCTGGAAAGTATGTTTTAGCACTTAAATATATGGTGCTTCCCCAGAGGAGAAAAAGTTCACTACCGAAGGTAACAATAGAGAACTTACAATGTATTTAGGGTTAGCAAAAACGGTGTAGCAGTCCCATGTATTGAATTCAAGTCAAACGGGAGACGTTTGCTGCTTCAAATAAGGAGACACGGTCGCAGATTTCGCGTTGTGGAGTGAGGTGCTGGCAGAGAATGGAGTGTAGGACGGAGGACTGCGATCACACCTCCAAGCACGCCTGCCGAGCTGCGCTCTCTTTCAGCTGCTGCCAGGACGCATGTCTAGAGCATGCAATCCCTGTAGCTTAGCGCTGGTGTTCGGAGGTTACCGGAGGGCTTGACCAGAACTGACAGTGGTCAAAGCCCCACCTGGACACAGATTACTTTAGATAACAATGTACTAAGGTAGCGCAACTCATGCCAAGGACAGTAAAATAAACAAGGAATACAAGCAAATGATCCACAAGAACAATTGGCCACTGCGGGCCAGGTTGGTGGAGGCACCCAGGCATAACTGTGACAGCAAGAACAGTGTCCTAGGAGCCCCGGGAGATCCCTCCGCCATCCAAAGAACAGCAGCGCTCCTCCCTCGCTGCTCTCCGGGCGGGCCGAGCAGCCTGGTGAACAAGCTACAGAGATATCAGTCGTCACAATTCGTGTTTGCTTTAACAGAACCACTCCTCCTTCTGCTGAGTTTACAAGCTCACCCCTCAGCTTAGCCCACAAAGCTGGAGTCTGCTTCTTTGCGAGTGGCCTCTCCCCTCCCCGGGGTGCGCCTCCCACCGAGGAGCCTGGAGCGAGGTGTGCTGGCCATGCAGGCTCGCTGCCCAAGTCCGACCCTAGCCATACCAATGCTGGGAAGAACCTGCAGCCTTTCACTGCCCCAGAGTGAAGAGCAACACTCTGCTCAGAAGAAGCGGATCCAGGCAAAGACAGAGTCCTAAATTACAACCAGAAGAGCAGAAATGATGGAATGAGCCAAAGATGCTGCATCTGGAAAGAGAACTTGGAACACCTAGCAGCCACTGCAGAGACCTGGGTGTTTCGCCTGAAGGAGGGGCTGCGCTGTCCTCAGGCGCCAGCTTCCAGGTGCAACAGACACGCACGTGTCGCAGTAAGAAGACTTCAACACGTCACCAGAAAGAACGGCGTTAGGAGTTCACGGCTTAGAAATGGAAAGGATTTTCCCAAGATGCTTATAGTTGAAATATAAGCTCGAAATGAGGATGAAGTCTTTCAAGAATTGTGTAAATCTCAGTCCTTGCACTGACTGTTTGATGGAAAGTAAGCGATTTCCATCAATCCCAGCTGTCAGTGGCAGCAGCAGGCTGGTACTCAGAGGTCTACTGGGTTCAGAGGCAGAGACCTGGCTGACGCCCTGAATTCTGAACAATGACAGAGAACAGAAATCTCTCCCAACGCCCCTTTGTACAGCCTCTAAGTCTTGAGTGCCTGGGCGGGTTGGAGGGGAGAGAGACTCCCCCCTGGAGACCCAAGCACAGATGCGCCCAGGCACCCTGGAGGCAAGGACCTGCCCCAGGCCTCCTATGCCTGCCCCTGTCTGGTGGCATGGAAGGAGAGTCCAGAGAGCTGTGGGGCTAGTCAGACCTCAAATGAAAGCAATATCCACTTTCCTTGTGGATTCTGCAGGAAGAAAAGACGGATGAAGGAGTCCATCCACGGGCTGGCATTTGCTGATGCGGGCATCTTTGTTTGTTTGGAAAAATTACATCCTAGGAAAAGAAACAATGCAAAAATCCTATCGCAGCATAAGACAAATTCATGGCCAACATGGGACAGAAGTCGCAGCCCAGCCGAGCTGTCCGCACACCCTTTGACTCCTGGGTCCTCCCAGGTCATCTCTGCAAGGGCATCTCTGCACAGATCCAGTTCTGCACAACTGTGCCTGCTGTTTTAATGTTTCCTTTAGATGGGACGAGACTTTATATGCTTCCATCTTTTAAAAAATGAAATAGCGTGCCTTAAAACACTTGCCATGTTAGTATTCTTTATGTACTGTGCAGGCTATGTAGGTCCATTACAGCTTCAGAGCAGCCATTGTATAGCATGACCTTCCGTAGGAGCAAATGATCGTGGTCATGTTCCAATAAAACCTTATTTACCAAGACAGGAAGCGAATGGGCAGGTTTGGTCCAGAGGCTTAGGTTTTACATATAGAGTTGTGGGGGCTCAGGGGACTTCAGTGGAAGTGCATTGAATCAGAATACTAATTTGCAGACAAGTGTTTGACTGAAATATTAAGACATCCCATTTTCAAAGATAATATACTATCCTATAATCTTTTAAGACAATATTTGACAAAAAAATTGCATAAAGCCCATGAAGAACGGGACACTCTTATTTGCACTAGGCCCAGGTAATTTCTCTGTTAGTCTTTCTGTTTGTATAGGTACATAATCTCTCAGGGAAATGAATTATAATTATTTTCCAAAATTTACATTTTATTGTTTATACTGATTTTAGTCCATTAACTCCAATAGCCAATTCATTAGTCTAGAATCGCTAGATTAACCCTTAACCTGTTGGTCTAGCAATATTCTTTAGTGTACGAACATAAAGCTCAATGTTTGCTAGAGGCTCCTGGTGAGACTGATTTAGCATGGTAAATTATTTTATAGTCTGATGAGCTGTATATTGAAATTTGAAATGGATACCAAATGTATCAGATACATTTTGACATCTGTGATGAGTACAATAACTTTTTCTCTTTTATTCTATTAGTGACACATTCAACCTTAGTGCTTTCAGTAGGATTTAGTTTGTCACAAACTGTTATTCTTTTCCAAATATTAAGCATTTTAAAAAATTTTCTGTATTTATATTAATAAGTCTAATTAGTCTCTACCTTTCATTTAGCGGTATCCGATCTTGATATGAGCTTCATTCTAATGCAGTCTCTTTTGGGTGTGCAAAAATTAATTTTTGTTTATGACTCAGAATAGTCTAATGAATCAGTGTCAACAGTATTAGTAACAATAACTACTGACCATTGTGACCCAGGGACACATATGCTGAAATATAACCAGCCATGGCACCTACTCCTCCAGGCGGAAATGGATTGTTGTCCATTAGTCCATCATTCACACATTCATTCACTCACTCATTCATTCATTCACTCATTCATTCATTCACTCACTCATTCATTCATTCACTCACTCATTCATTCATTCACTCACTTATTCATTCATTCACTCATTCATCCACTCACTCATTCAAGGATAAATAAAGTCAGCACAGAGCGAGATAAGGAATGCAACATTCTGTGAGGTTCCTCAGTGACCAAAAGCACAGTAAGGCAGAAAATGAAAACGAGGGGCTCCGTTGTCTGTGTGGCGTCCAGTGGGCACCTCGAAGAGTGGGTGGTGTGTGTTTGTGTGCACGCCTGAAGAGTGGGGCGGTCAAGCCGCACACTCGGATTGTGGAAGCTCGAGCTGACGTGGAGCACAGAGATGGCAGAGGACCATTGTCAGGCAGTGCACCAAGTCAGAGAAGCGACTGGGCACAGGATCCAGAGCACAGTGCCCCTCACCGCTGCAGCCTGGCCAGCTCAGGGACCTCCTTGGGCTCACACGCTCACTGTCTTCCTCTGATGACATTTGGTCTCTGTGGCCTCACTGAATGATCTTCAGAGCCAGCCCCTCCACTTGTATGCTGATTCTCACCCTGTCTCTCACCAGGGATAGAGCTCATTGGCTCAGCGCCTGCCTGGCAAGCACAGGGTCCTGTGTTAAATTGCTGGTACCAAAGAAAAGAGAGAGAGAAAACCACCACGAATTGATCTGCCTCTCACACAGTGACATTCTAGAAATCATCCTTTTTATCTATCATCTACCCCCTCCTCCTCTCTCTCCCCCTCCCTCGCCTACTCCTCCCTCTCCCTCTCTCTGTCCCTCTCATATCCCAGTCTCCCCTTCAGCCTTAATTTATATCAGCACACCACTGTGACATCTTCTCTACAAGCTCTCCATTTTCCTCCCATCTTCAACTACTTCTCTGTCTTTTTGCTCATGCTAGCATATGTTTTATGGAAATATTATGTGTTGTCCATGTCCCCACAGAGTCACTTCCCACTCACACTGAAGCCCATTTCATTCAGATAGTATGAAGTCATGCCTGTCCAGAGCACCTGTGGCTCCCCCACCTGTGGCTCCCCCACCTGCGGCTGCTCCACCTGTGGCTCCTCCACCTGTGGCTCCAAGGACTGTCTCTCCCCTCACCCACAGCTGCAGCAGCAGCACTGAGCCTGCTCATAGAGCTGTTCACCTTGAAGGACTTTCTCCATTAGGCTTCCAAGACAACCTCGGTTTTCTGTACTGCTTCGTTTTGTTTTTCATTTTGTCATCTATACCTTTCTGTGCAGAGGATCTGTCTTTTCCCAGAAATCAAAACACCTCATCTCCTTCCTTGGACTTTCATTCTGTCTCATTGCTCCCTCAGTGACCATTTCCATCATATTAAATGATAAAATAAAGCTGAGGATTAATGAATTCTTTCCCAGCTCAGGCTCATTTGAATTTCATATCAAAGCAGCAGTAGCATTCCTGACATCTTCATAGATGTATACAGTGGAAGTCACAAGCGCCACAAGCCCAAGAACAAAATCCTGATCCTCCCACCAGGAAATGTGGGCTCTGCCTTTTGCTCCTTGGGATTGCGTGTTCGACCAATATCCCGCCTGCATCTTCCCCGCACAACCGCTGGCACCTCCCATCAGCCCCACTTTCCACACGGACAGCCTCTGCGTGTGTCTCCCTCTCCCGCAGTCGTGCTGCCCGGTCCTTTCGGCTCTGCGCTGCCTCCTTCCTTACACTGAGGTAAAGCCGTCACAGTGCAGTCTCGCGGAGTGTTTCTCTGCAGGAGGCCCACACCGCTGCTGCGCCGCCTGCTGCTCTGGTTCGTGGCCCTCGTGCTCCACTTTCTGCCTGCTTTCCAACCCTAGCTCTACAGCTATCCCAGGGATTTTTTTTAAGTGTATTTGGTCATTAAGGGTCTCACTATACAGCTCAGACCCACAGTGATCCTCCTGTTGTCAGCCTCCCGGCACTGGGCCTGCAGGCGCGCCCTCCCACGCCTGGGCTCATGGCTCAGTGCACACGGGGGCAGCCGGCATGGCCTGTGCCAGGTATTGAACCCCAGCCCTGTGCTTGCCATCCCAGAGATTCTTGTCTTAATTCTAACCTTGTGATAATTTCTGCATTTCTTAAAGTTACAGAGCATTCCTGCTTTCAGTTTTTTTTTCTGAAATCCTGAGACTACGAAATGTCGTTGGAAAGCCAAAAGCATCAAGTCACACCTAAGAACTGGTCTCAGCAACGCTCCCCACACTCTTTCAGGGCGATCCACCACTCTTGATTGATATGGACGATAACAGGATCTCAGAGTTTGGATTTGCATATCAAGGACAGGTATGGCTCTGGAATTGTCTCCATTCATTCTTGGTTTATCACTAGCAATTTGCTAATTCTTTTTTTCTTTCTTTCTTTCTTTTTTTTTTTTTTTTGGAACCAGGGATCGAACTCAGGCCCTGGCACTTGCCAGGCAAGTGCTTATTCCACTGAGCCATCTCCCTGGCCAATTTTGCTAATTCTTTCTTTCAGTAAAAATCCAGAAGTCTCCATAGCCACCAAAAAGTACAAATCAACTTGGTCAAATACAAAAACTGAGGCATTCCTCTTGACAGAATATTTTTAATTTGTAAGTTAATGTTTTGAGTTAAATTTTTCTCATCTGCAGGATGCCCGCTTGCATGTTAGACAACGTGAGAAGGCAGCTTCTTGAAGCCATGAAGCGCGGCACAGGGTGGGTCTCTCCCCTAACAACCGTATTCCATTCTGGAACTGCTGGAGGCCTTGTGGCGGAAGAACCGATTTTGATGTGAGAAATAATGCTAAAGAATGAGGATGAAGCGCAAGTCATAGCTAATATTTTGCAAACTATCTCAATACCTTCCATAAGTGAAGAAGCTAGTAGTGCCTGTCAAATTTAGAAGGAGAAATGAAGTAAGGTGAGAACCAAGTGGTTCTCTGTAAGGCGAGCAAATCCTGGCAGTCCACTTTCCATGAAAGACTAAGTCGTGTGGTCTTAACCATTCACTGCTTGGACTACACTGATGCATCCTGTGCATCGGAATCATATAATTAGGACTGTCTCAGAGATAACGGAGACAAGAGTCACTCACGCAACTTCCTGCTGCATGCTGCATGCTGCACACGGGGAACATGACTGAGCAAAACCCGGAAGCGCCGGGATGGCTCCAGCGGGCTTGACGGCTACCTGATAACAAGCTGAGCCCGTGGCCACGGGACTCGGGACTTACGGGAAACAAGGCCAGTAAATTTTGTTTCAACCGTGGGACATCAAAGACTGATGAGGTAATACACATTGCCAAATGATGGATTTGGGGAGCAGTGAAATGCAAACACAGAACATGAAATACATGTTTTGTGTCATTGTAGAGGCGAGGGATTGAGAACCAGAGCACAGGGGAGAGCGGGGACCCAGGACTAAGAGGCTGCGACGGCAAACTTCCAGGTGGTGGAGCAGGCGACCTCTGAACACGAGTGGCCTGAGAAGCTGGCGGGACAGTGCAAGGTAGCTCTCAGGGCTGGGGCTGTGCACAATCGGCATCTCACGAGGAGCTAGTGGAGGAAAAGGTGAAGGCCCCTGAGCCCCCAACGTTAGGATGAATGATGACTGGAGAAACACGTCTACGTAGAACCCATCAATTCGTAGAGCCACAGTCCAGAGCTCGGAGAGGTGGCTGCTGGAAGCCGGGCAATGAAAGCCGCGCCAAGGCCAGACCCGGAGTCAGCTCTCTCTGGAGATTCACAATCAGCCTGTCTGCACGTGGGACACATATTAAACAAAGAAGGACACGACAACACTAAGCATTTGTGGACTCACTTCCCATGAACTAAAAGACGACATTAACGGGAACTCATGATGCGCACGCTGTGATTGCGCGTCGCGTCCCTTACGAAATGCTCAAAGTGGAGGGAAAAGCTTCAGCGCGTCTCCCATTCCCTTTCTCCTCTCTTGCAGTCTCCAAAGTCACTTTTAGCCAGCTCAGCTATTCACTTCTAATTCCCCAATGACTTAGAAATACTCACACGTGTCTCCGTGCTCAGGTGCGTCCCCTGCTCACGCGCGTCCCCGTGCTCACGCGCATCTCCGTGCTTACGCGCGTCCCCTGTTCAGGTGTGTCCCTTGCTCATACGCATATCCGTACTCATGCGCATCCCCGTGCTCAAGCGCGTCCCCTGCTCATGCGCGTCCCCTGCTCACGCGCGTCCCCATGCTCATACGCATATCCATACTCATGCGCGTCCCCGTGCTCACGCGCGCCTCCACACGAAGCTTCTATCAAGCTCCGCACATTTTCTGACCTTGAAAGTGAGCTTCTCTGCCTTTATAAAGGGGCCCGCGCAGGCCCACAGAGACATGCCGCATATTCTGCAGACAGAAACTGCACCGGCTTACCGAGGATCAACCAGGAGGAAATGGGTGACATCACTTAACAGGCCTGGGTCTCTGGAATCTTGGAATTATTTTGGAAACAGATAAAGGTGACGGCTGCGCCATGCGACAGCTGCTAAGGTAATTTCAGCTTCAAAACGACTAAAATGAAAAGCTTCATGTTCTATTATTTTTAGAAAGCAGCACCAGCTGAACAAGCCAGAGGCCCTCAAGTTGGCTCCGTTTTGTAAGAGATGTGCGTGAGGACAGTGACAACAGCGAGGCTTGGTGGCTGGAGGGGAGCTGGGATCCCAGCGCCCGCTCTGAGTCTGCTCTGAACTCCGGTGAAGATTTTCCAGCAGAGCGGGGGCTCTTTCCAAATACACATAAAACTTGCTTCATGCCTTTTGAAACAACAAAGTGAAAGCCACGTGCACACCACTTCATATTTGACGGCAACATTGGTAGGGAGCACGTTTAAAGTAGAAAGTCTTGTGAACGCCGCAGAGTTCCCTTGGCCTCATAGAGTCAGGCTGATTCGGAATTTTTTCAATATCTTTTGAGGATCAGTTTCACAGGAAATGTATTGTGTTTGTCTCCTTTAAAGGACTCTGACTGTGCAATTTACATTTTTATTCAGTGTGGTAAAATCAGTGAGTCTAAATCCAATAAAACAAACAAACAAACAAAAAAAAACCTCTAACCAACCAAAACCCAAACAACAGCAGTAAAAGAAATTGAAGACACATTTAACATTTAACCTTAGAAAATAATCAGCTTGTTAAAGAAAATATCTCAGGAAAAAAACAATCACACACTTTGGGTGAAAAGGTGGTATTTACACAGAAATCACCCAGGTAATAGTAACTTTTACCATTTGGGGAAAGTAAAGGCGGCAGAATCACAAATAAAACTCTTTATGGCGTGAGATCAGGGTGTACAAAGTCAAGCCATTTCCAAATCAAGAAGTGGAGTGACTGGACCACCAACTAATCCTTCTTAATCTGTTCCTCATTTCGGAGGAGAAGGGCTCAGCCTATAGCGATGCAAGGTCGGCGAAGATTAAAGTAAGGAACACGTGGGCGAGTCGCGGAAGAAGACAGGGCCGCACGCCTCTTTCCTCCAGGAGTTTGATCACAATCCACCACAGCAGAACTGCTCTGAAGAGAGAATCTGATGCAGACACAGAAAGGTTGGCCTGGGGCCAGCAGACCCGCGCCCTTCGCACGTGCTGTCCTCAGTTCCTTGCGTGTTTGGGACAGACTTCTGACACAGAGGACAGAGGAGAACTGGCCTGGAGTGCGTGCGCTGCGCTGCGGGAAGCGTGCACAGCCTGTTGTGCCGGCCGCGGAGCCTGAGCACACACAGCGGCGCCACCACTCCAGCCCTCTCTCTTGCAGACAGGACGGTAAGGCTCCACCCGTGAAGCCGCAATAGGATCAAGGCCCGCGGGGTCACTGCAGGCCCAGCCCCAGGGTGCTTAGCAACTTTAAATCTCTAGATAAATTTTAACCCTCACCATATTCTTCTATAAGAAAGATGTCCTGTGGGGGAGATACATGGCAGAGAGTGGAAGATTTTCAAAGGTATAAAGTGAAACTCACCTGCCAACGTTTGTACAGATTGTAAACTATGAGGACACACACACACACACACACAGGCACACACACGACATCAAGGCTAAAGACCCACAAGAGTACTGAGAACGAGCCATAGGGAGCTTCACGCCCACAACTTTCTGATCTTGTCATTTGAGCCAGCTAACATTTCTCTTCCCGAACTTCAATTTGTTTCTGTCTATTGAGATCGGATATGGTACCAATGTCACGGTGCTGTTTGCGCTGTATCTCCCTGCTCACCCCCCGAAACGCAGCAAGAGGACAGCACCATTTCCAGTGTGCTTGGATTTGACTGTGACCCGTCACATGCTGTCCCTGTGAAATTGTCCCTCAGCGGCACTCTGCAAACATTGAAACTGAGATTTTGGAGCATCTCAGATTTCTAACTGTGTGTCAGGGATGCTGGTCCTGTACCTCATTAGGTCACCTCAGCCTGGGCTTCGCCTGACCGGGGCCACAGTCATGATGATCCCTCCTCCCTTCGGGGCCCTGAATCCGCAGCACCCCTGCTTTCACACTTCTAGGACTGTTTGATGACACTGTCTAATTCCTCCTCAGGGGCTCTGGATCTCACTTTAGTTTGGATGTGGGTCTTCCCCCTCACAGTTGTGTCATACAGAATGGTCTGCTGTCACCTGCCTCCGCCGCCTGCACTTCCTGCTGTTCTGCTGGGGTCTGCCCCTGGCACATGCTCTCCCTGGGGGCTCAGCTTCCTTCCTTCCCCTGCTACAAGACCCTACCGTGTCCAGAGCACTTCCTTTCAAAGAACTCTAGGGCAAGCTCACGGTGTGCAAATAGGTAACGGTACTGCCTGGCAGTCACTGCTTGCTATCGTCCAGGAAAATAAGCCAGCTGGTCCTCAACAAAAAGCCAACTAGATAAAGTGAGTGGTCACCAGGTTGCAATCCGGACCTGCGGTGTCCCCAGGCACAGGCTGCGCTGCCCTTAGGTAGTGGGAAATCAGCATTGTTTAAAGGTGCTGGGCCGGGGAATGTCCATTCTGAGGTGCTGTGGGTGGGGAGGGAGCTCGCTGACGTGAGCCGTTCTCACACAACGAGGAAAGAGCTGGCCTCCCTCCTCCCTCCCTTCCTTCCTCCCTGCCTCCCAGCCTCCCTGCCTCCGGGCCTCCCTGCCTTCCTTCATACTGTCCTCTCCTCCCTCCCCCTTACTTCCTCCTACACACCTCCTGTCATCTCCTCTGCTTCCCTCCTTGCCCTCCACTGACACTATGCACGCTGGCGTCCGGCTGTGTTGCAGCTGGCGCCGCCTCAGCCTGCTGGGGAGCCCAGGAGCGGGCCGGGGGCGTCTCACCCCCGAGGCTGGGCAGAGGTCTAAGGAGTGAGTGCCCACCTGGGCCAGAGGCTCTGCGCACTCGCGGCAGCCTCTCAGAGCTCCATCTGCGCATCGGCGTCCGCTGGGCGCTGTCCGCCCTCACTGTCCGCCTGCCTGTCGGAAGCTCCCTCCTGCCCCGCAGTTGCTCCAACCTCTGCAGTTCTGACCTCTCTCTGCACTGTGGTGCTTCCGTGCCCTGAGGCCTCCTCCTGACCCTCCTCGATGACACCTTCCTTCACTTTCAGTGACAGCTCAGGGTGTTCATCTCGACAAGGGTGTTCTAAGGGTAAGCCACAGAGGCAAAGTGGATGCGGCCTGGGACGGGACACTGGCCTGCTTCCTGGAGGTCTCCTACGAGAGTGGCTGGCTCACGCCCTGATGTGTGGGGCCAATTTAGATTTGTGTTATGCAAAACCTGGGGAATGTTATCAAAATCCTTGACGCTCTTGAGCTGACCACGCTTCGCTGCTCTCTGTCCAGTGGGCAGGGATTTCGGTGAGACGGAGAAGCGGGGATGGGCGTTTCTCAGGGCTGAGCGCCTTCCTCTCTCGCCCTGGGCAGTCTTACCCCATGGGGTGAAGCCCCGCTGCTGCTGACATGAACAGCACGCCCCGGGGAGAGGTCGTCCTGGGAGCCCGTCTTGCCCGGCTTGCTCCTTGTTTCACAGCTGTGCTGGAAGTTCTAGCTTGGAAGCCCACACTCCCTACCCAAAGCTGTGGCTTGAAGTTGAGCATCCATAACCCGAGAGACCTGGGACTGCTGTTCCACGCCACGCAGCAGCTGGTGCTGGATGCAACGTCCCTGAAGTTGGGAAGGAAACGCTGCTGGCCGGCGTGGACAGCACAGTGTGCCCCAGAGCACAGAGCCACTGGGGGACCCGGGATGACCACAGCAGAGAAGGGGGCAAGCACAAGCTTCGAGGTCCAGACTGATCGACCGGCTACAACTCTGACCTCTATGGAGGGTAAAGAAGTTCCGTTTCAGAATTCTCAAACTGGAGGATGCAGAAGTTTGGTCTTAGATAGATTTAGGAAACCTGATTTTACTATCAGACACAAATAAATCATAAATTTTCTTTTCCACAGAATGTACAACAATGTGCCTGCCTTAAATCATGGACATTGGTGAACTTTTTATCACAATCACTATGTTTGAAAAAAAGTCAGATCACACACAATATCACATTTATGTAGTACATCTAGGGGACCAAAGTAAGTTATCATGTCTATCAGATCTATCATGTTTAAATTCAAAAATAGAAGTTTTTATTTGTTTGTTTTACCGTGTTTGGAGACCTGGTCTCACTCCGTAGCTCAAGCTGGCCTTGAACTCATTGTGTAGCCCAGACAGGCCTTGAAATCATGGTGGTCCTCCTGCCTCAGCCTCCTGAGGGCTGGGATTACAGGCAGCTCCACTACACCTGGGGACAGTAATGCTTTTGGAAGCATTAAAATCAAAAGCAAAACGGATACTCTATTTGGTCTGTACTTTCACCACATTCACGTTTGCCGTGCAAGTGTTTTCAAAGGTGGTGAGCGCCCTTTTGAGCCTGCACCGACACCTGTAGACGTAGGCAGGGCGTATGTGCCATTATATGTACGAATGTGTGTGTATTTATCTATGTACTGAATACATACATGTGGACATCCAGTTTATGTACTGTACAGTGTGGACGTTGAATTTTCATAACATAAGAATGCATCCATGTAATATATACAGACATGTACGTATGCATGTGCATGCACATAATTTTTGTTACAGACTAGAAACTATGATATGGCAAATGCAAGAATCATCATAATTTGGAATGGTGACTAAGAGGGACAGTAGCAGCTCCGCTATAAGGTCTTTATGCCTTTGCTGTCATTTGACTGTTCTTAAGATCGCAGATTTGGGGCCGGGGAGATGGCTTAGTAGAATAAGTGCTTGCCTGGCAAGCGCAAGGCCCGAGTTCAATCCCTGGTTCTGCCAATAAATAAATAAATAAATAAATAAATAAATAAATAAATCTCAGGTTTGTCTTTCAGCCTCACCGTCAGGCCTGCTGCTTGGGAGTGAAAGGCACTCCGCGCTACACGCTGAAGAGACTGTCACAGAGGGAAGAGCCCGAGTGCGGCCCTCCCGGTCTCAGCACAGGCCCAGCAGCGTTTCATCTGTCACAGAGCAGATCACTGTGCACCAGTACAGTCTGTCTCAGAGCCTCTTATACACACACGATGTATTTTAAGTTCTCGCTAAAATTACAATTGTAATATGGCTTTGAAAATGTCTCGTGTCAGAATCACTTTAGGTTGCAATCAGATGGAATGTTCAAGCTCTCCTCTGACTTTTGTACAGAATATGGCTGTAAAACCAGGGCAAGATTAGTAGGGATACCATTGAGGATACAGAAATGGAAATCTCGGGAGACAGACTGGGGGAAAGACCAGGAATCAGAGACCATTCAGCTCACCTGAGCTACCCTTGCTGCTGCTTCCTGTGCTCTCCCTCCTGGACTGCCCCACACCTGAGCACCAAAGTCAAGGCCACAGCTGCCGCACAGGGGCAGTAGAGTGGGCTGCGGGTAGCACCCTGGAAGCAGGGGCGGCTCCAACACCCGCTGAGGATGAGCACTGTGCTCCTCCTCCTCCTCGTGCTCCTCCTCCTCCTTCTCCTCCTCCTTCTCCTGCTCCTCCTCCTCCTGCTCCTCCTCATCCTCCTGCTCCTCCTCCTGCTCCTCCTCCTTCTCCTGCTCCTCCTCCTTCCCCTCCTCCTGCCCCTCCTCCTCCCGCTCCTCCTCCTCCTGCCCCTCCTCCTCCTGCTCCTCCTCCTTCTCCTGCTCCTCCTCCCGCTCCTCCTCATCCTCCTCCTCCTTCTCCTCCTCCTGCCCCTCCTCCTCCTCCTGCCCCTCCTCCTCCACCTCCTGCCCCTCCTCCTGCTCCTCCTCCT
>NW_004524851.1:2008698-2017033 GCF_000260255.1 Octodon degus
CCTCCTACTCTTCCTTCCCCTTCTCCTCCTTCCCCTCCCCCTCCTCCTCCTCTTCCTCACACTCTCTTCTCTCATTTTTCCTTCTTCTCTTCCCCATTTCTTCTCCCTCTTCCCTCTCTTCTCCCCTCCCCTCCCCTGACCTGTCCCCTCTTTTTCTCCTCCTCCTTCTCTGCCTCCTCTCCCTCTCTCTTCCTCTCTCTCCCTCTCACTCTGATTTTCCATCCCCACCCAAAGCAGTTCTATGCTTTGGTGACAGCTGAATAAAAACCCTACCAATATGGCTGGGGAGAGAGCTTGGTGGTCTACGAGCCTGCCTGGCAAGCACAAGGACCTAGGTTTGATCTCCAGTAATGCATGCCATGCTGGCCTCATGCCAAGCTGGCCACTGAAACCGGGCATGGTGGCCCATGCCTCTAATCCCTGTGCTGGGGAGGCTGAGACAGGAGGATCACTAGGTGTCTGCACTGCATAGCAAAACCCTGTACCAAATAAATAAATAAAATATTTTTTAAAAACCCCATCAACAGAATCCTCCTCTCCGTCATAGGAAACTGACTTTAAATAGCATGTGAAACTCTCCTGCTTGCCCTTTCTCTGCCTTGCTGTCAGGAGTTCTTTGATGCCAGGGCAGTTGTAGGAGAGGCCCACCAGCGTGAGACAAGTACGCCTTGAATTCCTGCACACTCTCGGAACGGGGAAGGCTCTGAGAAGCAGAGGGCCTGGGCAGATCGCAGCAAGCGTGGCGTTGGTGGGTGGAGACCCTGGACGTGGACTTCGGACTTCTGGGTTCATGCTAGGCTGTGCCTGGGTGTACCTGGCCCTTGGTGTCAGCACTGAAGCTCGTGGGCTGGGCTCGGAGCAGGTCGCTGGCCATGTCGCAAAGGGGCTGCTGGTGATGATTACTGGGTCAGATGTGAGTGACAGCAAAGGTTTAAAACCGAGCTGATGCCGAGCAGCTCATAACCCAGACAAGGCTGAATGGAACTTGTGGTCTGAATCCCATTAGTTAGATATTAAAAATTTTTAAAATAAAAAACAATAGCTAAGAGATTCAAAAAAGACTTACGAGCTCATAACATGATATCCAAAGTAGCCACAAAGTGATGCAAAACGGACTGCACCTAACAAAAAAATAAGACAGTCATCCTTCAGAAGTAAAAGAGCCATGAGCGAGCGGCACTGAGAGGGTGCACACGCGGGACATTTTGAGAAAAGACACTGAGACCGAGGTGGAGCCCGGCAGGGAGGGAGCCCGGAGGTGGCGCACTGGCCTGCCACGCGGGAGGCCAAATGTAAGGAAAGCTTCAAAGAAAGGAAGTCACGTGCACAAGCGATAAATCAAGGAAGATTTTACCAAAGAGAAAATATGAAGAGGAAACAGAAGGAGTACTCAGAGCGCAGGCACTCACTAACTGAAAAAGGCACCCGGCACAACCAGCACACCCCCAGGGCTGCCTTAGAGCAGAGCCCTCCGCTTCTGCAGCTCGCCCACGCCGAGCCTGGCGCAGGGTCGCCCTCCGCTCCCACCTCCCTGGTGTGGAAGTCCCGGCCGCGGCCGGCCTCTGTCCTCGCACGGCCGCCTTGTCCCTGGCGGCCTCCCCGGTGTGTTCCTGGCAAGAGCATCGTCGCGGAACTCAGAGCCTGTTCCGATCTTCAGCGCCGCTTTCCCGCCGGTCCGTTCGCTGCTTCTGGGAGTCGGGAGGGAGCAGAGCTGGGCTCGGCTCGCCAGCCCACGGAGGAAAGCCAGCGAGCTTCATAAATCATTCCCTCGAAGAGAGAGAATGGATTCTTAGACATCTATGGGAAAATATCTAGTATTTGTGTTATTAGAAGAAAATAGTTTTAAAAACACAGTGACAAAATATGTGGAAAATATTTCAAAACTTTTCAAATCTGGCCAAAGAGAGAAACATTAATTCAAGGTTTTTAGCTAGAACATTTCTTGTCAGAACACTTATTGTAAAATAATTCATAAAGGAAACTCTTGAGTTAAAAAGAGAAATGATGGAGAACCGAAGTTGGAAATGAAGAACAAAGACTGAGCAACAGATCCTGTAACTATCTGGGAACACAGTGGGCTCTTATGCTCCTGTCGAGAGCTTACAGTATTATGAATTTCTCCAGCGAGAGTCCAGAACGCCAGAGCGCTCCTCACGGCACCCGTGTAAACCTTAAGCAACTGGAACCTAGACACAGCAGGGCCACAAGGGCTTGAACTCTGGCCAGTTTTCTGTGTTCATCCTAAGAAGTGAGGCATAAATTCTACGTAGATTGAGTGTTAAGTTTGTATATTTTAATTCTTAAGGTAATATTTTTAGAAGTACAGCAATTTAAAACACACCATGGCTAACTTAATGTAGACTGTTAAAAGTTGTTCAAGCGGGCCAGGGAGATGGCTCAGTGGAATAAGCGCTTCCCTAGCAAGCGCAAGGGTCTGAGTTCAATCCCTGGTTCCGCCAAAAAAAGTTGTTCAAGTAACTCAAATTGAAATGAAGGGAAGAAAAATCAATACAGAATATGGGGGCAGAAAGAACTTGAACGAATAGGTCCAAGCAGGCCTCAAATCTTGGTTAAGTAAGGTAGCGCAGGCAGACCGGCTAAAACGTAGACACTCATCCGGTGTGAGGACAGGAGTCTGAGGCCCAGCGCTCTGGGAGGCCAAGCGCGGGTCGCATGTCCAGGCCCAGTGCAGGCAAGCTAAGAAGCCGCTGCCTCACAAAGAGAAATCAGTTAATAAAGAAACTTTTAAAATAAAGTGAAAAGGGTTGGAACCTGACTCCATGCAGATATCCTGAATTCAGTTAATGAAAAAAGAAAGAAAAATTAGAAGAAAGAAGTAAAACCTCTGAAACTAAACTGAAAAAGAATAAAAAAGATATCTCTCGAAGGAATTCATTTAAAATATTCTTTTGCATATTGGTAAAAGTAAATGAATAACAGCTATTCTAGCAAGACTGTACTATGTGAGGCTGATACAAAACTTTAACCCGCCAGCCCATATTCCAGCAATGAGCAAATGGATTTAAAACCACAAACACTTCCTCTGTCCATTACTATTTCCCCGTTGATGGTGGAAATCTAAGAAAATGTGCACAATATTAATAGTAGAGTTTTAAAAGTAATGAATATGAGAAAGGTAACAGAATCTCTAATCTACTGGAAATTCTTTACAACTGTAAATCTAAAGGGGCACGTGGTACAGGCTCTTACTGTGCAGCTCGGACTCATCGTGGTCCTCCTGCTTTCAGCTTCTGCAGAGCTGGGACCACAGGCGAGTGCCACCACGTCCAGATCTTGTGGCCAGCTCAGTGCACATGGGAGCGGGGCCAGCAAGGCATGTCGGGCCAGAGACTGAACCCTGGTGCCCGTGCTTGCCTAAGCAAGTGCTTAGTCCAAAAAGGCCTTCTTATCTCATAATCTGAACAACTAATTTGAAGATAGTATCATGTAATACAGTGGCCATTGTTGAATTCCTGTTATTTTGTTTCATGAAATCTTGTATTGCTTCTAACGCTGTTTTTTATTTTCCTATCACCATTTTGTACCCTTTAAATATTAAAAAATAGAACTTCACACGGAAACTAGAAAATATATTATTTTGAATGGAAATATGAACGTTGCACAAAAATTCGTCGTGTGCAGTAAAGCTGTCATGGGCAGGGCATATATGACAGCGACTACTTTCACTTAGAAGAGGCACCTAAATTAACAGCAAACTCCAGATTATTTTTTCCCATAGGACTCCGTCTCCATGTGAAACTTAAAAATAAAGCAAAAGTTTTGAATGAATTCTTCACTGAAGAGGGTGACAGCTAACACAACCCCAGGGAGAAAGCGCAGCCTCGACAATGACGCGGAGGACGCCACCCCGCAGCCTCTCCCGCGGGAGTTGGGGGTGCACAGCCACTCTGGAAACTCACCAGCAGCTCATGGCAGAGCTGCCTCCTGCTGCTGGGTCTGTGCCCTGCAGGAACGAGAGCACGGCGCCACACAGACGTCGCAGAGTGCTGTGTGACTGCTGCGCTCAGGATAGCTTCGGAATGCAAGCTCTCTCACGCTCTTCAGCGCCTGGAGGAAGAACACAGAGCAGGGTATTTGCACAGTAGAATACTACACAGCAAGGAAAAGGGACAGGCTCCAGATGTCCTGACCAACCTAAGAACTCTGCTCAAGCAACAGATCCAAATGTCCAGACAAACTACAGAGGTGGCCATCGGTAGACAGAGAGCTCTGCAGGGGACTTGCACAGGTGGGAGGGCCCCAGCTGAGACAGGCAGCCCACAGCCCACAGCCTCTACTCCAAAACACAGTTTCACTTGTGCAATTTCTAGAAGCTTCTGTTCTGCAGCAACTGTTCTGCATCCCCTCCTCCCACTCTGCAATTCACAGTCATCTGCCACCCTGATGCTGTTCCTGCTTGCTTTTGGAGAAACAATGTGACCAGAATTTCATTCAGCAGCTCCAGAAAACCAGCACCCAGAGGCCCTGAGCAGTGGACGGTGGGGTCTGAGATGCTGAGATTTCGCTCCGCTGCGTGAAGCTCCGCTCCAAGCCGGAATCTTCTTTTATTTTAGTCATCTTTCTAACATTTGATGTCTAGATTGGATTCTGACTCAGGCACCGCATTTCTTGTGTTTCCGTCCAGCGCACCTGCAGGCCAGTGGTGTCCTGGCCACGTGCTGCCCCGTGTCCCCAGGAACCTCCAGCCTGCATCATCTGCTCAGGGCGGGGCCCAGGCCACTTTGGGGGCTGTGTCTGCCTCTGTGTCAGGGCTCAGGGCCTCCATCCCTGGAAAGCAGGTTTGGGCAGAAGTGGGGGTGCAGGTTACGGGCAGATACAAAGGCAGGGGACAGAGAAAGGGGGTTGAGGGACTTGTGGCACAGTGAGGAGGAGAGGCCGCCAGCTGACCTCGCTCCGCAGGTCCTCCTGGAAAGACGCTTCCCAGCCTACGCGGTAGCTGGGAGCTCCCTGCACCGCAGCTCATGGGTGAACCCACCTCCTCTCTTTCCATCGGCGGGCACAGCTCGGGGCCACCGCGGACGCCGGGAACGAGGCTCGGGAACGCTGTGCGCAGGAAAGCTCTGCCCCAAGGTGTGAAAACCACGAAACGAAACAGCCCGACAGGGACCGGACGGGGCAGTGTGAACGGAGAGGAAGGTCCAGGTCACCCACCCCATCCCCCCGCCTGGGGACAGAGTGCCTGACGAGGACCCCGCCACTGTCCCAAGAGGTGGCTAGGCGCTTACAAATAAATTTTAGCAAGGAGCTGGGTTCGCGAGCGCGGAATCCACGACCGGCGAGGAGGAAGCCTGGGCGAATTCTCCGCGCACGCCTTCCCTCGGTCAGTTAGGACAGGACGGCCGGGGCGTCCTTCCGTGCTCCGCTGTTGCATTCTGAAAACTCAGCCGTCCAAGGAAGAGCTCGCCCAGCGTGACAGCCAGGCCATTACAGTTTTCACCGAGGGCTCCCAGGGGTGCAGCTTTTGCCGCTTTTGTCAGGGCTGCCGGCACCGGTGCCTCCCCTCACCGCACCACCTACCGCCCCGCGCGCTTCTCCGCTGACGAGCAGATTCCGTGCCGCTCCCACGTGGCCGAGCCTATGGTGACCGCACTGAGGCGACCTCATCTAACTAACGTGCAGTCCGTATTCAAACACGGGCGTTTCTTTAGCGCTCCGTGCTGTCTCCCTCAAATGCAGCGCCCCCCGCCCCCCAGAACCCACTCTTTTACACACTGCGCAGGGCAGGTGCGATTGCTTAACTGACTGGCTGAAGAACCCGACTGTCCTAACATCCGTGGCACGTAGTGACACTCAGTTTCCGAAGGCGTCAGCTGTTGCGGAGGTGCTGACAGAAGGACTCACTTTGTGTGATTTGTATTGGCTCACCGGGCTCTCTGTAAATGAGCCCGGATAGGAAGGATGCCATGGAGCAGCTCTGCGTGTCTTGGGGTGTCCTGCCGATCTCTCTGCCTTGGGTGATGCTGAGCAGGTCAAGAAGTAGCATCGCTGGTGGCAGCAAAGACCAAGAGCGCCTTCCCAAGACCTCATCCTTTCCTAATTCCCCACCTCTGGAGATTTCCTCGTGTTGGATCTTCCTGCTCTGCGGTGCATTTATAGTCTCTGTGTTTTTACTCCTCCCTAGCACTCACGAAAACACTCTTGAGCATTTTCAACCCTAAAAATGTCAGCAGCACACCTCCCTGACTCAGAACTCTGGCATGTCAGATCCCCTCTCTCCTTCCTCTAACAAAATCTCTATTTTTCTTGAAGAACTGCATGGCATAACCTCTTCTGGGGCTCACTGCCTTTGCCTCAGTGAATCAGTATGACCAAGAGATGTCTGTTACTGGCAGCAGGTGACACTGGTACCAAGTACCGGTCTTTCTGACCTCAGTGCCCCATACCCAGGTATCACCACCACACCTGTGCATCGTGCCCACAGGTGCCCTGATCCCAGGTGAGCTAATCATTCACATGTCTACATAACAGCCCCAGTTTATCTCCTCAAGTCAAGCAGCACATAGCAGGACTATGTAGACAGTCAGCATCCTGCTGGCATTTCGACCTCACGTCTTTTGTATTGAGGTGGCGCAACTGCACACAGTCAGCAGAACTCTCCCGGGACAGCCTCCCCAGTCTTTGTTTCCAGCTTCCTCCAACTCTACATTAGAAGTTGCCGTACTTCAGAGGGCTGTATTTTGCACAGCCCCTGGTAGTGCCCAGGGCTACGTGAGTTCTCCATAATATAATGGTTTTAAGGCTGCTGCTGGGAGAGCTCACTCTTGGCAGATCACAGAGACATTCGTGAGTAATGCCCATGGCTCTGCTGAGTTCTGTCAGAGATGCAAGGCTTCTACAGGTGCAGGTATCCATCTAAAGTTGCATTTGGGCTCTGGGCTACAGCTCCCTTCCTTGGCTGTGGCTGCAAAAGACCTGGGAACTCTCTCCTGAAAGAACCACACCAGAACCCCCTTCTTCTGCTGCAGTTTTGCCAGGAACAGAAGAACCCGCCGGCAACACCACGAAAAAAATTGATATCCTACTGAAGGCTGTGAGAGACACCCCAAACAAAAACAAAGAAGTGGGCTGTAGAGTGAACACGGACAATCCAAGTGCTCGTTGACTTCATGAAGAAGTTCCTTAAGCTTGTGGCTTCTGAACAGCTGCTTGTTTAGGGGACTCAGTCCTTTGCACCTTCGCCAGACCAGGAAGTTGGAGCCCTCTATGAGTGCTTCAGCTGTGATGGAAAACTCATCCTGCATTCCTGCAAATCTCAGTCATGGGGTGAACCACAGAAAAAACAACATACTGGCCAAAATGATTTTTCACGAAGGAAATGGCCCTGAAAAGTCTTGCTGCCAGTGGAGAGGCCTCATGCATGTGGACTGCTCGGCACGTATCAGCTCAGGCTCCTGCGTGTGCATACGGAAGCACCCATAGAAGGCATTCGATTCCCCCCAAAATGTGATACATGTTAATACACAAATCACCCTGCAAAAGTGACACCGCATGTCCACTGTTCCTGACAGTATGATTGCTTCACCTGTTTCCAGCAACTGGATGAGCTTGCGCCTTCCAGGTTCTTAAAGCCTCAGAGATTGTTTTCTCACACTCCTGGCACTCTGCTGACCTTTTGTTATGGAAAAAGTTAATTTACTAAAGGATTTCTCTTGTTTTTGTAACTTAAAATAAAATAAAGTTGTGCTTGGATGTTCTGCTCTTTTCCTAAATATAAATTTTATGCATGTGTTCACATTACAGAGAGAGACAGAGAGAGACAGAGAGAGACAGAGAGAGAGAGAGAGAGAGAGACAGAGAGAGACAGAGAGAGAGAGAGAGAGAGACTGTGTGTGCATCCAGGTTGGAAAGCCACTGTCTTAAATGCTTAGCATTCCCACCTTGTCTTGGACGGGGGAATGTCTGCATGCGGGTAATGTCCTGCCTTGGAGATGGAACCACTTCTGCACAAATTTGTGTTGGCTCCTACTCATCTACTTTACACACCCAAAAGGCAAATGTGCATTAGGATTGGGATGCCTGAGATTTGCATACAAATTTCTTATGAAATTGGGTGGAAATTTTCTTTTGTGGCATCAAGGTAGTAATCAAAAAGCTTTGGACATTGGAACATTTGAAATTGTGGACTTTTATGATTAGGATACAGGGCATATGGTGGGCAGCGTGTCCACGTGCATGTCCACCAGCAGACAGAGAGGAATGCGGGACATGTGGTGGGTGGCTGTCCACGTGCAGGTGCACCAGCAGACAGAGAGGAATGCGGGGCGTGTGGTGGGCAGCGTGTCCACGTGCAGGTGCACCAGCAGACAGAGAGGAA
>NW_004524851.1:2017133-2027562 GCF_000260255.1 Octodon degus
GAGGAATGCGGGGCGTGTGGTGGGCAGCGTGTCCACGTGCAGGTGCACCAGCAGACAGAGAGGAATGCGGGGCGTGTGGTGGGCAGCGTGTCCACATGCAGGTGCACCAGCAGACAGAGAGGAATGCAGGGCATGTGGTGGGTGGCTGTCCACGTGCAGGTGCACCAGCAGACAGAGAGGAATGCAGGGCGTGTGGTGGGTGGCTGTCCATGTGCGTGTCCACCAGCAGAGAGAGATGAGTATGTACTGAGTAAGCTGGCTGCAAGGACTTGCCCTTGGGTGAGAAACTGGCCCAGCACTGACTGTTCAGCCGTCAAACTCACACATGTGCTGGTGCCTGAGCTCAGGATGGATGGTTGGAAAGGGAGGACAGATGCAAAGATTTAAAGTGAGGGGAAGAAGCAGTGGTTGGGCCTCACGAGCAAGCACACACTGGCTCCCCTGAGGGGCTGCGGATGCTTGTGCAAGCTCTTGCCGCTCCAGGCTTCGTGTGGTGGGTGCTCTGCAGAGATCTGGCTCCCCACGTAGCTCGGCCCAGCCGACTGTCCCAGGCATTGCCTGACGTGCACAAGGACCAGGGCAGCATGTAGCTGCCGCAGGCTGGTGCTGCCTCCCACCCTGAGCTGAGACTGCCACCCCAGTGCAGCATCTGTGCGCACACAAGCGACCCTTTGCTTGCACTCTCAGTGTGGCTCGAAGCATTTTGTACTGGCTCATGTTGATGAGTGTTGAATGTTTTTCTCCTTTCTGGAATCATTAGCTCACATCTTACATCTAGGTGGCGTCTGTCCTACAGTCCCTGGTAATGTAGCACAACTTTGCACGTGGCCACCCCCTCCATTCGTCCGGCATCCCTCTGTCTGCTGGGCACCTACGGGAGCGAGTATAGGAGAGATGTCACCCAGACGCAAGGTGTCAGTTAATGATTCCATCAAGCAGGAGAAAAAATTCAACACCCACAAAACCTGCACGAACACTAAAATGTTCTACAACGCATAGATACGTACACTAATTTTCTATCATTGAGAATGTAAGGTTGTTTTTTCTCGAGAAAAACAGTTGATTCAAAGCCATACTTAAACAACAAATGTAAAACCCCACCTTCTAACACATCTGTTCTTCCTGCCAATATTTCCTTTGACTTTTTGTTTTTAACTGCTGGTTAGTGGTTTGAAATTTTTTTATTTTTATTGTATTTTTTCCAGCACAGGAGATCCAACCCTGAGCTTGAACAGATGCCCTATAGCACTCTGCCACGAAGCTGCACTCCAAACCCTCACCTATGTGTCATTTCAAAGATATTTATCAGTTTCATGCTTTTCTTAAAATCCTAGAATCTTTTACGTTCGTGAAAACCAAGACGGCTGAGGAAACACACGATACGCGAGAGAGGACCGCAGGACATTCCAGAAAGCACCCAGTGCTCGCCTGTGAGGGGAGACTCGGACTCGTTTTACACGTCTGGGAAAAGCACACTGTGTATTCTCCACATGGTCTGCGAAGCTGCTTCCAAGCCCGGCTTCGTGGTGGGACCCTCGGGAGCTTTGGCCTCCATCTCTCCTGGGATTCAGCTCCAACTTCCTGGGCACATCAGCTTTCTTTCTACCCCTGGTTGATTCTGTAGCTGTTCCTGATGCTTCCTTAATTTATTTGCTCATTAGATCATTTTTCAATGATTCCTAGATGAATATTTCACAGGTCCTGTGTTTTGCTAATAAACAAAAAATAACATTATTACTCTGAAATATGTTGACAGGTTCTTGAAATTTGTAATCACAATTACATTTTATATTAACATAAAATTAGTCATTATCATACTTAATTTATTTGGAAAATTGAAATTGAAAAATAAATACTCAGTCACAGAGGTAGGATTGGAACATGGGACCATACCAATTCAAAATCCACATTCCAATGGACGATAAAGGGAGACCTGTCTAAGCACATTTCCACCCACCCAGTTGGGGCTCTGTGGGTTTATTTACAAAGTACAATAAGGTTCTCGCACTGTGGCTGGGGGCTAACAGCTACACTCCGAGGTGGAGGTGGCGGCTGGAAGATGGATAGTTCAAGGCCAGTCTGGTCAAAAGCAAGGTTCCATTTTCACAAATCCAAACAGAACTACAGAATGAGCAAGCACCTAAGTGACCAATTGCAGAAAGAACTTTAGTTACTGAGGGATCTTATTAACAGGCACAGTAAAAGAAGACTAATTCCAGAAGAAAAGGTCCAAATGACATGCAGAAACAAAAGCTTGCTTTCGGATCTGTGCGTGCTTCATGACAGCGCTGGAGAGCAGGGCTGAAGGGGCGTTGGGGTTCAGGGGAGTTGGGGTTCCCGGCACGGCAGCGTGATGCTCAGCTTCCCATCCCTGCGAAAAGCAGCTGACTCAGCAGCAGGGAAGTCGGCCTTTGGCTCTTGTTCACAAGGGCTGCTCCTCGGCGACTTGGGCTCAGTTCTTCGGGCATTAGTTGAGGCCCAACAGCAGCAGAGGCCCGTCAGGGACCCACACCCTTTACTTCACAGTGGCTGGCAAGTGGAGTGTGGCAGCAGGTCGGAATAGAGCCCCACTGCTCCCTTTCGGGGTGGCCCCAATGGCCCCTCCCTCCTTCCTCCCCCTCCTCCTGTGTTTACCACCCCTCTCCCCCACCTGCGAACAGCTGGAGACCACACCTGAAGCGCAGAGCCTTTGGGGAGATTCCGGGCCCAAATTATAACAATGCCCTGGGCAGCAGGTGTCTGCCTAACCGTAGCAGTCAGCTCAGGCCTCTATAGAAGCTCCAGAGTCGTGGCTTAAGCCACAACAGCAAAATTACATCCTCACATTCTTGGAGATTAGAAGTCCCAGACCAAGGTCCAGCAGGACTGAGTCTCCTTCCAAGACATCCTCTGGTGCTCTGCGGGCAGTGCCTGCCTCAGTTCGCGTTCACAGGGACTGTCCTGTCTCCACGCACACGCGAGAGCAAGATAGCATCCTGCTGCCCTCCCTGCCAGCACATTCACCCCCCAGGCCACTACCCCACTCAGTGCTCTGATTTAATCTTCACAATGATCTTTTCCGACTTGCCTTCCACCCCAGTCCTACTGTGGCCACATCCTCAATGCACAGCTTTTCTGCAGGGAGACGATTCGGTCCAGAGCCGCCCCTGTCTCCTCACTCCCTGGAACACAGGTCCTAACAGCCTGGGACACCTGAACTCACACGGCTCCCACTCCAACAGCTGTCATCGCATGACTTAGCTAGACGAACTGGAAAGCAGCTACGCCGGAGAACAGGCATTCTCCGGGGATCCAGAGAGCCTGCAGCATCAGCCCAGGCCGAGATCTCCCTGTAAGAACAGACAAAAGGAGCACACACCACGCCAAAGGCTGAAGGATGGAGCTCTGAGGCGGGGGCTCTGGAGAGCTAGGAGGTGCCGCAGCTCTCGCGGCCTCCTCGGCTCTGATGGGGCAGCACGTGCTTTCGCCTTTAGTCAGGCACAGCTGGAAAGAATTGTGCAGTGGAAGTCGTAAGAAGGCACCCAGCTGCCAGCTGAGGCTTCCACTTTTCTTACGAATCTCGGCTCTGATGTCCAAGTAACAGAGTGCATCACTTTAGCACCTGCCTTTGGGTCCGTTCTCACCCCGGCCTTCTATCTCTGGTGATCTTCCTTTGTATGGGCCCTTTACATTCCTATAGCCAGGGTCACTGACAAAATAAATGGCACTAAAACCAGAGACCTTGTCTAGGAGGTGACATTAGAATTGCTCCATTGTCTTAAGCCAAGCCTGCCTGCTAGGAGGGCTCCGGAAGCCTCTTCCCTGCTCTAGGCTCTCCCTGCCTCTTGCGAAGGCAGCGCTCCCACACTGGGTCCTGACTGCTATTTCAAGGGCCCTTGCCAAGGGTAGTGTGTGTTCACTGGGCAGGCTGACGACCTCTGCCCTGCTTCCCAGGGGATCAGCTTCGCCAGCTCCTTGGGGATTCAAGCTGGGAAGCTGCCTGTCACTTTCCCGTCACCGAGGCAAATCACCTGACACCCACACTTAAAGAATGAGTGGTTTAAGTGGGCTTGTGGTCTCAGCCCACAGTGGGCCGGCTGCAAGACAGGAAGATGGCAGAGTGGCAGCCAGGAAGTGGAGAGTGAGGGGAGGAGCTGGGGCAGAACGCACCCTTCCGGGTGTCCCCAGGTAACCACCTCCTCTCAGTCCAGGCAGCCCTACCTCATCACTATGGAGTTCAGTGTGCCCGTGGTCTAACCACCTTCCACACCCAGGAGACTTTGGGGATGTCTTAGACCTAAACCATAGCAAATACCATTTCAACACACATGCACACACACCTGCAGGATTCTTCACTTCCTAGCTCCTAGGTCCTCTCCCCTCCAAGGGGCCCCTGATTGAGGACAGGAACACATGTGCATATAAGGCTTTCTCCCCTGACTGGACGCTGTTTAAACTGCTCTGGGGCTCTGCTGACGGAGCTGTTATCATACAATCAAGACTTGCATTTGCAAGTCTGTGTTTCTAAATTCAAATCAGGCAAAGGTAAGGCTATACAGACAGGATCTATTGCACTTTATCATTTAGTTAAAAGAACTCTTTGTTTCTAATCTATGAGGGATCTAACAATCAAGCTTCTTAGTTCATTCTCATTGTTCCCTTATCAGTAAGAAAAAAAATAAGGAAAAGTATGTCAAATTAATAGTGTAACCTTCAAAAGTTTACTTAAGACAATTTCAAACATTACAAGATTAGATGGTCCAGTATTTGTTCTCTTCATCTTCCACTGCGTCTACAGAATATCTTCTTTACTTGCTCTTTGAGTTTCAGTTGTAATGATAAATAGTTAGTGATTGCCTATTGAAATCACCTGCAAAATGAATATATTAAATTTCATACTTAATCATAAACACTCCTAGGTATTCTGCTTTTGTTAATGTAACAGTTGAATCTTCCCTGATCTCCCAGTATTCCTGAAAAATATGAAAACCCTCAAAGGTAAAACAATGCTAGGAACACCTCAGTTGGGATGATAACTTGGAAGAAACTAAAACCTGAGTCATTTTTCCTGCTGTGTTGGTCTCAGGGGGATACCAAATAAGGATATTAAACAATGATGACTCCCCGCTGAAAACCTTTCTTCAAAATCAAAAAATAATAGTTGTGTTAACTGTGATAGATACTTCCAATACGAGTTTCCGCTTACAGATATTTCTATTATGAATTCAGACCAGGGTTGTGACAGCATATAGCTTGCTACATTATTTTATGAGTGGACTAAATATTCTGCATGACAACTTTTTTTTGTATGTATGTGGTACCGAGGATTGAACTCAGGGCCTTGCACTTGCCAGGCAAGTGCTTATTCTGTTGAACTATCTTCCCAGTCCCTGCATAACAACTCTTATGCTTATCATTCTATTATCAGTTGAGAATGAATTCATCCAATTAGTTCCTTTTAATAACAAAGGAAAGTACATTTAACTGAACAGCAGGAAAATTAGAAGCCTAGTATGAGAGGCAATGGAGTCCCAAGGCCAGAGCTCTGTGTGAGCCAACTAAGGGAGAGCTGGACTTCTTGGGCTTTCCCTTCTGAAGCAACTCTGGTTGGAAGCAAAGGCCTTTCCAGGGACAAGGCTTGGGAGTGTGTTCTGCATATGAAAGCAAGCAGCTTACATTTGCTTTCTTACCAACATGCCTCTCGCTCTCCTGCTCACGGGTCCAGACCCTCCTGGGATGGTGGTTCCTCACAGCCCTGTGCAGTGTGGGACTGGGTGGCTTTGTCTTGTTTTTTCTCACATGGACAAGCTGGACCAAGAGGAAGAGTTTCTCTTCACCTTTAAATCTTGGGTAAAGTCATCCGGGTGTTCAGGCACAAGTCTGTGATCTCAGCTAATGCTACCGTCATGGCAGCAGAGATTAGCTTATCAGGACAGCAACAATGCAAGTAGGAATGTGACAGTTACAATGGCACTGTCTCAAAATAAACATAATAATAAACACTGAATAAATGGGCAGTGCAACTCAGTGGGCTCAACTCCTAGGGAAGCACCATGAAGCATGGTGATAAATGAAGGAGGAAAATTCAAACTTCATTCCAAAAGAAGTTCTCTTAAGACTGTGGACCTCGAGCCTGGACCTGCCTCGGGGGCAGGGCACCTGCTGGCAAGTGTGAGGCTTTGAGTTTGATCCTCATAACCAAAAGCACCAACAAATAAACAGAACAAAAGCTTGGGCCTTAGTGTTTTCACTGTGATCCTCATTTAGTATTCTCTGGGAGTGTGCCGAATTTTATACATTATTCAATTATTTAATACATTCTCCAATTCCATTCAATAAAATTTTCACTTACTGTTTATTGTTCTTCTTTCATCAGTACATATTGTATGCATGCTTATAAATACCACACTGCACCCCATGAATATCTACAGTTATTATGTGTTAATCAAGGTGTTTTAGAAATGCTTATTTATTATGAATTTTATTAAGAAACAGATAGAAGTGAGACTGTTTCAAAAATGATTAATAGAACAGTTTCAATAATTAATACATTGCATATTGTTATCTTCTTAGTGGTTATTCATAGTATAAGATGCAGACATGATATCCTGTCCAAACACTATTAGTACAAATATTTCTTCTCATTGAATTAAGAGAAAATAGCTGTATATGTATCCTAACTATTTTGTATATACAATACAAAATGGTCCTTCCTTTGTATCCCCTTTTTTTGTTTAGTTTTGTTAGAGATGGGTATTTCATTGCCATTCAAATATTGTAGGTATGTGAATTCAGCAAAATAATCCAATATGCTCTAGTAGTCCATAATAGTACTGGGTTATCCATAAGACTGGCAATGTCCGAAGTAGTTGACTTGAGCCTTTCACAGCTTAGCATATTAATATAGCTTTACTTTTTATGCCTCGTTTTTATAATTTTCTGCTGGATTGTTAAAACCAAGATAAAGCAAGACCTATATAACAAGAAATGTAGCTTTTGTATCTGATAAAGTCAGTCAAATCCCCTCAGGATTTATCCTGAGATCCTGTACCTCAGATTGTAGATCCTTTGTCAGTGTCAGCCATGTGGATGAGTCACAGCCATTGCTTGGCCAATGTGCTCTCTGTGAAAGCCTGAGAGAGTGTTTTCTCCCCATGTGACTCTCCTTAGGCACACTCTACATCATCGATCACTTTCCTCTTTGGCCCTATAATCTCCTTGATCAGAAAATTTGGGACACAACTGAGTTACACGATGTTACGGTACAGGTTCTCCTATGTCCTGAGTCCTCGCTGACCAGAGAAGTGTTATTCTTTTTTATTTAAAAAAATTTATTTATTTATTTGGTACAGGGTCTCACTGCGCAGCCCAGACTCCAGGTGATCCTCCTGCTTCAGGCTCCCCGGCATTGCTATTACAGGCATGTGCCACCACTCCCAATTTCGGTGGCTGGCATGACACTGGGGCTGGCACAGCACGTGGTACTGGGGACTGTACCCAGGTCCTTGCTCTTGCCAGGCAGGCATGCAGACCGCTGAGCTACCTTCCCAGCCCAGAAATGTTAATCGTTCTGACGTTACCATTGCACATTGAATGCGTGCGTGGAATCATCATGATGGACCCCATAAATTTCTATAATTATCAATTCACTGAAATTAATGTTTTTCTCTTACAATTAAGAAGGACAAATTTATGTTTAATAAAATACTTTAATGAGTAGATTGGGTACATAGAATCATTACTTATCAAATGCCTTAGAAGTTCACCTACCAAGCTTAGCCCTGGGGTGCTGGCGGCGGACCCCCTGGAGCGTGCTGGCTCTGCGTGGGCGGCCCTCCTGACCCAGATCGCCCCCAGAGCCGAGTGCGGGCTGTCTCGGAGGCTCCGCCGGCGCTGCAGGAGTCAGCGCGGTCTGCGTGCTCAGCCCGAGAGCTGCGGGGCGAGCTCCAGCCCTCGTCGGCCTCCTGAGTACGCTGCGGTGTAACGCCCGGCGCAGACCGAGAAACCCCCAGGATCCAAGGGGAGGCAGGTTTGTGCATCAGGCGTGGGCTAGAGACAGACTAATACAGCTGGGAGGGATCTCGTGAGGCCAGCGCTGATGCCAGCTCCGCGTGGAACGCCTGCTGGAGCCAGCACCCAGCCCAAAGGCGCGGAGCTCCCGCCGAGGCGCTGCCGGGACCGCGCGGCCGGCCCGCAGCTGCCGCTCAGCGGCGCGTCCTTGCCGCGGATCCTGCGGCTGAGCACTACTGTCATGAAGTCTCTTACATGGAACTCGGTTTTGCTTTCCGCAACCTCCTTTTTGGGCATCCTTCGGTATATTCACAATTTGTCGTGCCACCTATGTATTCGTGGCGACACTGTCTTCTTCCCTACCAGGTCTAGCCTTTGAGGAATCTGTCACTGACTGGGTTTTACACCAACCCGATTAGATCAGGGACAAGGGTTCCCGGCCGGGACCAGAAGCCACGCAGCCCTAGAACCAGAAGCCAGGCCGGCCTCTGCCCCTGCCCACGTGTGGACGCAACAAGCCACAAGCTCACGGACTTACCTTACTTCCTGGTAGGGTTATAAAAGCAAGATTATACATTATGATGTTGTGCTTCCGGTGTCCTAAGGTTCTGGATCAAAGTTTATGAACAAAAATGCTTGAAAAGTTACTAAAACGGGTCCGACCACTGCTCGAACGATTGGTCCACAGCCATCGACCTCTGTCGTCCCTGGCCTGCTGGCGTCTGCAGCCCTCACTTCGTAGGGCTGTCGGCGGACACGCCCGCGAGCCTGTCCTGAGCGCACGGCTTGGAGCGCTCCTGGGAGCAGGCAGGGCGAGGGGAGCCGCGCGGAGGCCCAGGCACCTCCTGGGGTGGAGGGGCGCACGCCACCGTCGCCCACCTGCCCCGCGCCGACCTCGCAAGTGGCCTGGAAACATCACCAGGGAAGGAAAAATCACGTTTTCCGCTGCCACGCCGCAGCTTACGTCTGTAGATTCTGGTTACTTGCTTGAATGCGCCAGGCTTCCAGGGAGGTAAATTTTCCCGGATTTGCATACTAGAAAAACAAAACAAAACCAAAAAAAAGTACCTTGGTCTTTGAAGATGGACTCTGCTCAGACTGAAGTTACTCACTCAGCCTGGCGTGAACTCCGAAGCCCATTTTGTCTGCTTGTTTTGTTGGTTTGTGTGGTTTCTGTTTTTGCAGGGTTTTTTTTTTTTTTGTTTTTGTTTTTGTTCTTTGGGTCTTTGTTTGTTAATTTGTCTTTCCTGATACTGGCTCTTGACTATGTCTCCTGCCCGTGTATTTCTGTGTGTGTGTGTGTGTGTGTGTGTGTGTCCCCTAATCTCTTCATATCCAAGGTTTTTCAAAGTTCACTTTGCTGTAGGAGAGTTGGTGATGAAGCAAGGATGGTGACTGAGATTTTTCAAGCCACATAAGTTGACAAACTACTTTTCAATCTTGTTCATCAAAATACACTGATTTTCCACCTGTACCTGGGATAACTGCTTCACCTCCACGTTCTCAGCTAGCCTGGCAGACTTGTTCATGCTCCCTGGAGACTGGACTGCAGGGGCCCCAGCCACCGCACACCTGCAGGCCCACCCCAGCAGGGCCATTTCCGGTGGCCGTCTCAGGACTCCGCCTTCAGCAAAGAACCTGGAGCGGTTTCTGAATTTGCTTGCCGCCCTGAACTGGCCCAGTGCCAAGCCTCTTTCCTTTCCACCGCAGGCTCATCTTCTCTGTGTCGTTTCAATTTTAGTACCCGCGTGCAAAGTGACAAAAGCAAAAGCTCAAAGCACCTGTGAGGGAGCCTAGGCACAGCGCGGGCTGATTGCTCCAGTCTGAGGTGCACTTTCAGCCCTCAGGCGGGTGCTTGAGGTGCCTCGACCTCCCTCGAATTCTCAGCACTCGTTGTCTTTGGGGCCTTCACACGTTTGCTTGGTTCTCCTGCCTAAGTTTCTTGCTCCTAGCTACGGACAGGTTTTTGGGTGCTCTGAGACCCTCTGGGCCATGGCGTTTGCTGTACCCTTCAGTGGACGCCAGCCTGTGTCCTGCTACCTGTGCCATGGCTCTTGTCAGCTCCCAGTGCCAGAAAGACAGAATCCAGGGTCATGTGGGGGCAACAGCCCACCCTGAGTGCTGTGTGAAAGGTTCCCTTTTTGTTCCATTCCAGAGGGAGACAGGGCAGTGTAGTGACTGCCTCCCTGCCATACCAGGGACCCTCAGAAAGGCAGGAAGACATGCTTTGCATTGATTTCCTCCCCCTCCTCCTTCTCCTCCTCTCCTCATCCTTCTCCTCCTTCTTCTCCTCCTCCTCCTCCTCCTTCTCCTCCTTCTTCTCCTCCTCCTCCTCCTCCTTCTCCTCCTTCTTCTCCTCCTTCTCCTCCTCTCCTCATCCTGCTCCTCCTTCTTCTCCTCCTGCTCCTCCTTCTTCTCCTCCTCTCCTCCTCCTTCTCCT
>NW_004524851.1:2028021-2075096 GCF_000260255.1 Octodon degus
CTCCTTCTCCTCCTTCTCCTCCTCCTTCTCCTCCTTCTTCTCCTCCTCCTCCTCTGCTCCTCCACCTCCTCCTCCTCCTTCTTCTCCTTCTTTTCTCTTTTGGAGTCATTTTGGTTCTTAAAATTCTCTAACCTGTTTTTCTCATGCTGTAGACACCTGCTTCGGTCTGTGAACTGCCACACACCTGCTGCTTGCCCCAGAAAGTCCCAGTTTCTGTTGGAGGCTTCCTGTGGGACCCATCGCCACCCTCCTGCTGCTTTCATTCCTGAGTCTCTGAGGGTACTTAAGTTGGATTATTTCAGAATCATCGTCTAGCCAAGCCTGTGCTTGGGCTTGCTCAGGTCGGAGCACCACCCCGTCTTGATCTTGTGACCCCGCAAGCCCTATGACTCTGTTTCTGTGTGTACCATTTGGCTTTGTTGCTGCTCCTGTTGCTGCTTCTGAGGCCAAGTTTGTTTAAAAATGGTAAGTGTTGAAAATAAATATCTGTGAATATTACAATGGCGTTATTGTAATAGTAATTTTTCCTCTCCTTTGTAGTAGTCCATCCCTTTCTCCAATTAGCTCTGCAGAGGATGTGTTATTCATTCTGTACAATCTCTAAAGATAATATCTGTTGATCTGTATCCCAGCAGTGTCCAACAGCTACTTTTTTTGAACAAAAGGAGTTGCACAATCAAACTGAGCTACGCATGGCATTGCCTCCCTGTGCACGCGGGTCGACACTGTGCTGGGGATTGCAAACGCTCGACCAGACTTGCCCCATCCTGGAGGTCACCACCCAGGAAGGGAGGGAACTTCTCTCACAACAGTCCAAGTCTATCTTCCAGGTGCATGTGTGGATTTCTACACTGCTCTGTGACCAGGGGCTTCTGGGTCTCCCGACTTCTTGCAGAAATTCCTGCCTCAGATTTTCCTCTCAGAGTATTTGTTCTACTTTTTGTTTCAACAATAATCTTTTGCATTTGGCATTCTTGAGTGTGAAGCATTCCCCAATGAGATGAAATCTGATCTACTAGCACAATTAATAAATATGATTGTTCCAGGCCCCGTCGAACCTAGCGGCTGAGGCCTGGGTCCCTGAGAACATTGCTGCTGAGCATGCAGGCTGCCGTGGAGCTAGGAGGGTCCCAGTGAGCAGACACGTTGCTTACCGAAGACACCCACCTGCTTCCACTTTCTGACATCAGATTCAGGCTAAAATATATCCACAGAGAAATGAAAATGCTAGAACATTTCCTATCATTTTTAAGTTGGCTATTTCTAAATCCTACATCTATCTGATTGTTACCCTGAATTAACTTCTAGAGGCCTACAGTGTGGCCCATGACAACTTCTGCGTGCTGTTCGGTATTTTGCTCAGCAGAGAGGGGCTTGGACCCAGCTGCTGTGTCATTTTGCTGGTGTCATCTCCTGATGATTCTTTAAAGTAATAGAACATCTTGAGCTTTTGTATGAAGTCTTTGAAATTGGGATCTCTCAAAGCATTGCGTATTTTCCAGTAAGGTTTGACTTAACTAGTGGTGTTTTGTGCGACTGTGTCAAGTTGGTGAAAAGTCATCTACACAAATCTGTTTCAGACAACTTGGGATAAGAATAACTGGTCAACTCCAAGCCAGGTGAACGAGGGGACAACACAGAGAGGCTTTCAGGTTTCTCTCTGACTTAATCCCCAAACTGACATTCAGAGAAGAGCCCATGAACACGGAGGTGAATAAATGCCACAGTCTGCTTTGAAGATTAAAGGGGGCTCCGAGCAGGGCTGCCGGGCGCCCGCCTCCTCGCTGCTCACCCCGCTCCACTTGGTGTCCACGTGCCCCACTGTGACTCAGAGAAGCTCTTCTGAGTATTAAAACTGCACACACTCACTTACAGATTAGAAGTTAGATAGCAACTGGTTGGAAATATTGGAAACTGGAGTTCAGTCATTAGTGTAAGCTCATGCCAAACACAGTGGTAAAACTAGGTTGAAAAAGTCTCAGATAATAGTTGTGCGGACACTGCTGTACAACTCCTTGTGCTTTCTTAAGTGCCTTTCTTCTTCCCGTTGGGGTCACTTGTTATAATGTAAAAGGGAAGCCTAATTAATTAATTTTGAGTAGAAATAAACTGGCATTCAACTGTACGAGGAGAACTAAATAAGGCAAAAATAAAGACTAAACTTGGCCGAGAGGTTGGAAAAAATTGTCTCATAAATGGATGAACAGGGAGACAGAAAATAAAAACTTGACTGTTGCAGTAACCTACGGAGAAAATCATTTGAGAGGAGAAGATAAAACGTGTCCTCAGGGATAAGAAGCAGGGCAAGGAAGTTAGAGAAGTCAGAAACGGCCCAGAAAGAAGCGTGCTTGAGGAAACATTCAGAATTGAGATTCTTCCCAAAATGTGTGCAGGCATGTTAGCCGACGTCAGGCATGTCTAAGCTAGGAGAGGAAACAGCAACTTGATCTCCAGGAGTTGTCTGAAATCACATGTAGAACCCCACCGAGGTCGATCTGTTTTGTGGAAGCTCTCCACCTGCAAAGCAAGGCTTATACGAGATTTTGCAGCACTATTAAAGCATGCTATTTAAATGCCAAGCTAAGTAATAATCTTCAGCTATGTGTTTCGGTGTCATCCACATTACTGAGTGGCAGGAATATTGGACATTACAAAATTGGCACAAAGAAGAATGTCTACAGAGTTGATGCCGTCTTACATTTTCTCAAGATACCAGACATGAGAAAAGCATGGTAAATTATTTTTATTTACTAATGAAGTGAACCCCTGGGAATGAATCTTCCTCAGAATGGTCCCCCCTGCGGCCAACACCCTGTCCTGACCCTTCTCCCACTTCCCGAAGCTCTCGTGCTGCCCTGGGGAGCCGAGCCGAAAGGCACATTTATGCCACATGGTCATATTAGCATTGAGCAAAGGGCAAAGGTCTCGCAGTGCCAGATACGCTGACCAAATGCATGCAGACACGCTGTAATGCTTTTATGAGCCTGTTCTGTAGGCTAGCATTGGGCAGGAGCATTCCCAGGAGTTCTGACCTCACTTGTGAAGCTTTTCTCAAAAGAGCACTTGGCAGAACTGCTTCCGAAAGTGCCAGGAGATGTGGAGCAAGTGCATGCCAAGTGGGAGGAAGATTTCAAAGAGCTGACTCACACATGTATTTTGGTCGCCGGATCGACAGCCTGTGCGCACCAGCACCCATGCCAAGGGATGCCTCCTGGCCTCATGGATTGGATAGAATCTCACCTGCAGAGGAGAGCAATCGCACAGGGAAAGAATTAGACAACCTGAAGAATAGGCAGAGGTGACACTCCCAGGGGCACTGTGAAGAAGTCTCAAGAGAGCTGCTGGGTCCGTCTGATGGGAGAGGGCTCCCTGTTTTGTAAACTGGAGACAGCTTACAGAAGAACTTGCTTTTGTGAGCGTAGAAAGAAATCTGAGCACAAATAATAATTTTAGGGCAACGTTTCTTTCTGGTCAAGATGACATGACATCAGGAGGAGCTGTCTTATAAATGAGACGGTAGAATCACTAAAAGGATTTGCTTTAAAGGTCAATATTCAATTAATGTAATTGCTACGATACTGACTTGGGGTTTGATTTATTAGTATTTGCAAGACTAAAACGTCCTGGTTTTAGACACCAAAGCAATTTTCACAGTTTACGTCATAAGTTACAACCTCATGTAGCTAAAGTGATCAGCCAGGGACAGCCTGTAGGGTGGGAACGGCGCACTCCGAGCACACGGGTAGGGGGTCGCCACACGTTCTGGACAGCGTTTCCAGCCAATGCCCCAGGCGTGTCTGCCCAGGGGTGGCTGAGGCTAAGAGTCTTGCTTCACCAAAGTAAGACTGCTGGTGTAAGAACCGCACGCAAAGCAAGCCTCGTCAGTGAGGATGCAGTACCTTTAAAGCATATTCTATTTAAAATGGCAAGATAGGTAATATTCCCAGTCCTTATACTCCTACTCTTGCGCATTTCGCAGAAGGACAGAAATGCTCAATGCTACCAAACTTCCCGCAGGACTATGGACAGGGCTGGCCCGCAGTCATGGATCCTGCCCGCAGCGCAAGATCGCAGCTCCGGCGGAGCAGAGAGCATGAAGCGAGAAGCAGCAGCGTGGAAACGCAGAAGGGAGTGGTACCGAGTCCGCAGTGGGATTTTATCACTGCGCCTGTGTACAGCAGCCACGTGGAGCCTCTGGCCTCGTCAGGGAATCTTTGAAAATGCAGCGCATAATCCTTATGCTTCTCCCAATGCTGCTTTTTGGCCACAACTTCCGTTTCCGGGAGGGCCAGGGTCTTTCCCATTTTGCTCAGTGTGAGAGCATCCTGTGGTTGAACAGGAGCACACCCTGTTGGAGTCACGGCACCGGACCACGGCGCATTCAGTGTGCAACCCGGGAGAACGGAGGGGAGGCCTAAGGCGCCTCTGGTGAGAGTGGACTCGGTCCTGCTCCGCAGGCTCCCACAAAACCAGCGTGCTGGAAGGGACCCCCGGGAGAGAGCGGCAACACCCCACAGCGGCAGGCACGAAGCGCAGAAGGAAGGGCTCTGGAGAGGCAGACACCCGCCAGCTACGCCCGTGACCCCAGCCCCCGCCGGACCCCACCGTCTGCCCACGCGCTGAGCGCCACGCTTAGTGTGTGGCTCGAGGGGCGACTCTGGAGGCCCTGGACCCAGCTGCTCCCGGGAGGTCCTACTTCTGGGAGCGTGAAGCAGTGGTGACGGTAGCTCGAAGCCTTCCAGCGCGAGAAGGGTTAGTTAGAAGGTGCCAGGCCAACTTTCCTTTTCATTCTCTTTAAAGATACACACTGAACAACTAATCTAAAGGTTACATGGCTGGAGAAAGGTGACAGGAAGGTGGAGAATAGTGCTTCTTTCCTTATGAGATGAAGCACAATCAAGGAGTAAAACTTTGCTGAGAGTGATGAGCCAAAGCTCAAGAGCAGGGACTTCACTCCTTATCTACTTGTGAAACGGTTTGTACAGGAGGCACGAAACTGATATTTAAAGCAGGCAAACGCGAGCTGCTCGAGGGACTAATGGGACAGGACGCTCCGGGGACTGCGGCTCCTCTCTCGACTCGCGCGGTAGACTCTGGCGTCACTTGATGGTACGTGAGTGGGTAAAAGACGATCTCGAGACTGCTTTTTTTGTTTGCTTGTTTGTTTGTTTTTAATGTATTTGGTACAGGGTCTCCCTATGTAGCTCGGACTCGTAGTGATTCTCCTGTTTTCAGCCTCCCCAGCGCTGGGTTTACAGGCGTGCATCACCACGCCAGCTCTGGGCCTTGTGCTTGCCTAAGCAAACCCTTACTCCACTGAGCTGTGTCGCAGCCCCTATTCTAGACTGCTTTGAGAAGTCAAGTAGGATGATTTTCTAATCATTATATTAACTTTAAATTTTATTTCTGTTGTATCTATTTCATTGTATACACATTCACTCGATGCGGGCAATTCAGGTAAAGCTATCTGCCATCTAGTGTTAGGTAAGGAAGTCTTATAAACTGACGCTCGTGAAAGATGATCACTTCTTTTTATCTTAATGATTGTGGACGACCAAAATGAGCGAGTTGTTCTGCTTGCTATCGGCCTTCATGCTAATAATAATTTTCAAAGAAAATTAGGATGAACAATTCCAATCTGTTCTTTATCCTTCAGAAACTGGCAAGGATAGGAAAAAAACTACAAATAATTGATAACTCAAGTAGTAAGAAATGTGTGGAAGGAGAAAGAAACGCGCAGGTTTGCGCAGCGTTGGAAACTCCGCCGAGAAGTTCTCCGCTCACGCTGGAGCTGGGGGAGCCCGGAGAGCGGCCTTCCTCCTCCTCCGCAGCCTCTGGGGTCGCTGGCTCACTGTCGCTGGCTCGGCCTCCAGGCGGAGACCTGCTGGGCCCTACTCTGAGGATTAGAAGCTGATTGTGGAGCCCGGATGCAACAGCGCTGCTCCGGGCCTGTTTGCACCGGCTGGAAGAGCAGAAGGGCGGCTCTTTCTAGTCAGCCAAGACCAGCAGGGCTGTTAGGGATTGCTGACTGGAGGCATAATGGGGAACCCAGGGTGACCATTCAGAAGATGCACTTGCGCATATTTAGGGTCAGCCATTTTCAACAAGTTGTGTCATTCCTCTGCGTTCTGGTCCTGACTCATGCTCAGCATCTGCTTTGCTTCTCTCCCCTGCCTGAGAGGCAGTGAGCAGTGCTGAGGGCACCCGGCTGGGCCTGCAGGGCCTGTTGCCACTGCGATTCCCAGTCCGCCCTCCATCCCTTCCTTGTCTGGACCTTGTTTATTCTTCTTTGTTCATGCATATTTAATTCATGCTTCTTCCTGCCACGTGCATTTTATCTCCCCCCAGACTCCTTGTTTTCCTTGCTCTGCCGGCATATTCTCTTGCCTATTCAGGTTTACACAAACGTTATCAGCTCACTTGAGCAGGTAATTATGGAGTGACATCTCTATACCAGGCTCTGAGGCTGAGCCGGGGGAGGCACACATGACTAAGATATAAGTTTTGGCTTTGGCAAATGTATCGGTGATGTGCTAATGGTTCTTGCAAGCTAATCCTTTGCTGGTGCTGAGCTGGTGAAGCATGCAGTAAGCTTTCCCCCACTCACAGCTAACCGTCAGCAGTACACATTCCACTAGGTCCCCATGCATGCAGGCTGGATGGCTCTTGTCTGGCTCTGTGGCCCGGATCGCTTGAACATCAGCAGTGTGTGCAGTGAGGAGAGACAGAAGGCTGAGAGGGAAATTCTCATGCAGAGAGAAGGGGACCTTCTCCTGCTACTAGAGCTGCCTGTAGGGACTGGAGAAGTCGCTTCACAGCACGGATGTAGTCATTGTTTTAGAATGGTTCTTGATAAGCTAATGCTAAATTTGCATAATTGATGACATCTAGAAAAGTAGAAAGTGGCGCAAAGAACAATCTTACAGAGCAAATATCCTGGCCTGAGCCAATGTAGGCAGCATGCTGTGATTGATTTAGAAATCTTACAGCTGTCTCCATCTGAGGAGAACTTGCCCTGGACACAAGTCACCTAACAAACTCCAGACTCTCTCCAGGATTCAGGGGCCTCTCTTCCCCATTTAGTGCAAGTAGAGAAGTAGGTGCAGATAGCTCATGTAGCAGAGCTCACTGTCATGGCTGCTATATTTCGGGCCCTGGAGGCCTCAGGGGGCCACTCTAGGAGCCTTACAGGTATGGAGTGAGGCAAAAGATGTGAACCATCCCTGAAGGGAAAGAGCTGGGCTGACACCAGAGCAGTAGGCAACACGCTCACAGGAAGTTTGGAGCCCAAGGGCCCTGAGCGGCGTCACCTGCTGCGCTCCACCACAAACACTGCCCCCAAACTGGGACACTGGTGCAGACAAAGAGCCCTGCATATCCAAGGTGGTCCTGAAACCCTACCACATTCTGGGGCCAGCCATGCTCACCACAGCGCTACCTACGCCCAGGAGCAGTCAGATTTGTCTCTCACACCAACAGAGCCTGCCCCCACCTGCTCCTCTGTCCTGATGTCGTGCATTCTGCCTTCATTAACGTAAACAAAACTAAAAACCATATGAACAAAACCACAAGACACAGAAAGAAGTCCATTTCCATTTTACATCTAACTCCTCTTCAAGAACGTGTGCAACTTTGAAGTTCTTTTAAAATCTTTTATTAAAATATTGCAAAGATTGCAGTTAATACACTAAAGATGTTTAAATCCAAGTATCACATTAATTGCCTCTTGAAAACAGAGAGACTGTCTTTAGGAATATCTAATTCAGGATTAAGCACTGAAGAGAATTTCCTCAGCCATGGCAGATGCATAAATGAAGGGGCACACGGCTGCCTCAGAGTTCTGCGTGATTAAATCTGTGGAATGTGTGTGTGGTTCCATATCTCCTAGCAATTATGCTATGGATATAAATGGCGCAGTGAAGATTCAGCCCTGCTGGGGCTCAGCTACATGTTCTCTCTCTCTCTCTCTCTCTCTCTCTCTCTCTCTCTCTCTCTCTCCTCTCTCTCCTACTTTTCCAAGTTGCCCGAAACCTCTTCAGTCACACACAATGATTGCTTCCTGTCCGCAGTCTTTGGGGAGCTTGCCCACCTGAAGTAGCATATTTAGGAGCTGCTCTATGAGCCGTTTGGAATCAGCCTACCATTCACATCCGGGCTCCATAGCTGCCACCTCTTGGCCACAGGCAATGCCTTCCTTGAGAGATGAGACTTTGCTGTGGAAAATTGGTGCAGATAAAGACCCCTGCATCCCCTGAGGTGGTCCTGAGACCCAACAGCTTGAACGTATTGAACAGGTGCTGCAGGAAAACTCCAGTCCCCCTCGGCTTGGGCCTGCATCCCGGTTGGTGAACATGAACCCAGCACCGAAGCGTCCATGCTTGTCACAGGCGTGCAGGTGCCCAGCTTCTGCTCTTCCAAGCAGCCGTGCTTCTCTCCTGGAAGTGACTGGTCATTCTGTACGTCTAACCCCTGCATCTCGGGAACTGCAGGAGGAGTGGATTTCCAGGTGCTCAGTGCAGCGCGTAGGAGCTAATTGGTTTCTGTTACAACAAAATAAGGTTCGCAGCTTGAGACGGGCTTTGACAAGCACTCGCTTCATCGTAGGGTTCGGCGGGACTTCCTTGGTGGCGTGCAAGGTGTGCTTCATGGTCCAGCTGACATGTTTGACTCAGAGCCACCACGTTAATAAAAGAGAACACCAAAGTAAGGGAGAAAGGGAGAGATTTCAGTTATTTGGTGTATTTGGACATTGCACTTCTATGAATAAACAATCTTTTTCATTAATGACTTCCTTCATATTAGTAGCTTAATGTCCTGCAATATTGGATTCGATCTCATTAATGGGTGAATATATGGTGTTTCACATGGGAGCGTCTTCATTAGAAACTGGATTAAAATAATGACAGTCACGAGTCCGCTTTGGAAGGCTGTTTGAGACTATTTAGTTTGCTTTAAGGATTGTGAAGTAAAAGACCAGAAAATTTGAGAGAAACGAGGTTATACTCTACACAGGGCTTCTCTGATCTGTGCCGGGCTGCTAACACCAACGTAAGTCAGGGTGGATGTGTCCTCCCTCACACTCACACTGCCTCTAAGGCAGATGAAATGAGGGTCTCCAAGAGGAATGCTTGAGGAGTAAGGCCAACACATGCCAACTAGGAGTTACTGGAAGCCAGCAGTCGGCGCCTGGTGAGAAAACACGCTCAGCTGGATAGTGAACACGCGCGCAGTCACTTCCAGCAACGTCCACAAGCGCGTGCAGCGAGTGGGAAGTCAGAGACGTCCCTCAGCTTTCTGCCAATTTTCTCTAAGCCAGCGCTTTCTTGGCCTTCCCATGGACGGGGCCTCTCTGCAGCAGACACGAGAAAGAGGAAAAGCTTCCTGTACTCCCAGCACTCGGGGAAGCTGACCAGGAGGGTAGGAAACTCAGGCCCAGCCTGGGGGACCTGGGACAGTGTAGGTCGCAGGAAGTGTATGTAACTGTTAGCCCATTCGTGTAGTCCACGTCGCGAGAGGGACTGGAGACGTAGCTCAGCCTGAAGGCTGCGGGCGCAATCCCAGAGCCGCCGAAGGGGCCCTACCCGGCTCTTCCTTTTGGAGCCAGCTCTCGCAGGTGGCCGCCTTCACCGAGGCCTGGTTTTGGCTGCGGTGCCCGCAAGCAGATCCCGAAGGTCGTGGCCCCAGCCGCAGGCGACCCGGTCCTCTGGCTGGGATCCTGCGGCGCGCCTCACGCACCACTGCCCTGGGCTCCGGCTCCAACTCCTGGAGTGCACAGGGCCGGGGCTGGGGAACTGCTCCGCGCTCCGCCTGCCCGTTGGCATCCGCGCCCAGGCTCGAGCTCCGCGTCTTTAGTCTTCACGGTGGCAGAGCGCCCGACCGCTCCCGCCCGCAAGCCCAGAACCGGATCCTATCTCTGGTGGATGCGGTGTGGCCGGTGCTGCGCTCCCCAGCTCCTTCCGAAGATAATATGGTCATCGTATTGGTGGCGGGAAGAAATTTTCTTTGAAAAAACGTTGAACTGTCTTCATAGCTTACCGCTTTGGATGTGCTAATAAGGCTTCATTTGTTAAAAAAAAAAAGGAAAAAGGACATTTTTAGTATAATAAGGCTGTCCACAGGTCCCTAAATCTTTCTGTAAATGATTTATAGTAAATATTTAATGAAGTAATTAACACTAAATCTAAAAATACATAGGGGGCGATTATTCTAAAATTAAAAACGCAATCGCCATTACATTGGTGACATGCTTCATATACGCTATATTTAATTTTCTGTTTTCCACCAATTATTTTTTTAAAACCTGAATAATCTATGATCTTAACTATACTTTTTATGCTATCATTTATTATTAAACACACTTCATTTAAATGGCTACTGCTGCTTGGAGGAGCCTCACGGAGAACTCTGAAGAACTCCGTGTTCCCAAGCTATTTCTTTCTTCCTTTTTTTTTTTTCCTTTTTGGTAAATATACATGTGGCAGATGCTGCAGGAGCGTGTGTCAGTGCTAATTAGACTTATCTCAGCGGGCAATTTCTCCAGGCATTCACGATGCCCGTATCTTTCTTGGTACATGAAACCTACTTTTGAAACTGCTGATTGATGTAATCTACTAAAATATTCTGGCATCCACCTGTATCTATTTCCTGCTTTCCGGCCAAGCTCCCTGATTTCTGATTTTGCTTGGGAGTCAGGGCCGAGTCTGCCTTCCTACTCTCTTCCTGACATTAGCTAAATACTGGGAAAAAAAAATTTCCAGAGCAAATATTTTTGACACTCATACATAAAGCGGCACAGAGGCAACTCCCCCGGGTGCTGAAATCCGGCTAAGACCCTGGTCTACATCCTCACAGTCACGGCCTGAGCACAACGCCCGTGCCAAGCCCCAGTGCTGACCACGGTGGGCTCTGGGAGGGGCTGCTCCAGATCCAGGAGCCCTGCGCGGAGGTCGCCTTGGAAACTGGAGCCCCTCTGAAGCGGCCTGCCAGAAGGATGTGGCCCGCCGTTCACTCTAAGAGAAGCTTCCGAACTGCCACTTACAACTTCAGTTCTGAAGGAGGGATTAGTGTCATAGAATTTATTTTTACAGAAATAGCACTGAATATTCGCTTATTAAGTAAAACGTTGGCTTCATTAGCGATGCTTTCTCTCAGCAGTGGTTGAAAAGTATGCCATCGTTATATGACTTTTTATATGTGACAACTTTTAAGCACGAGGCATTAAATACTGTTATGGTTTGGGGTTCTTATAAGGTAAACAATATAATGCATGCCACATTTTAGAATATTATTTTGTAAAGAATCACCCAAGAATCCTACACAAGAAGTGCAGGAAAGGCCTAAAGGTCAGTGGTGGAAGCCAGAAAGTCTACACCAGCCAGCTAGATGAAGGATCTGAGTTGGAGCCTGCAAGTGACGCTCACGGTAAGCCCCAAGCTCCCCCAAAGCACCACAGCTGTCCTCAGCAGCAGTGAGGTCCCGGGCTCCTGCAGTGATGAGGACAGCCCGGTTCCCCTCAGGAAAGCCGATGCAACCAGCTTCTTCAGGAGGCTGGGTTTTTTACTATTTTTTATTCTCTTATGAAAAAGAAATAAAAACCTAGATGTTGAAAAGACAAAAACAGTTTGGTATTGCCTTTTAAAAAGCCTGTTTTCAGCCCTCCAGAGCCAGGGAGTGATGCTCAAGGTGAGGACCAGAGCTCCTCCAAAGTTCGTCAGAAAGCCAGCATGGCAAGGGACAGCCCAAGAGAACTAGCAGCTTCCAGCAGCCCCATCAGCTTCTCCAAACAGCTTCCCGAACAGCTCAGTGGCAGCTTCTCCTGTTCTGCCTTTTCTGCTGCTGGCAACAACCCTCAGATGGGGCTCCCACCCCCAGCACCCCACTAGCTCAATTCAGGTGGGTGTAAGAAGCTGCACGCCAGCTGGGTATCCATTACAAGCACTAAGGATTACAGCATATTTGGACACGACACAGATGCCCATCGAAAGACGCACTCCCCAGTGAGCGCACGCCACCAGCCCTGGGAGAGACACAACCCCGTGGAAGGAACTGAAGTGGGGCGCCGCGTTCAGCTGAGCTTCAACCTCTTTCTCTGTGTGGACATCAGAGAAAAGGAGGGGCAGGCGCCCCTCTGGAGTCTTCAGTCTGATCCAGGCATGCAATATGACCACAGGCACCTGGGCCCTTCTGGGCTCAGCTTTTGCTTCGCTTCTCTGAGTTCTGTATGACTTTTCAAATATTATTTAATTGCACTGGATCACCAGATGGCCACATGCCTTGAAATGCCTCGTAGGGAGGTTCAGCGTGAAGAGTTGCAACTGCCGATTTCTACTGGCCTATTGAGAGGAATAGTTAACGCTTAGGCATCTTTTTCTTTTTTCTTCTTTTAAATTTTTTGACCAATTTTGCATATTTCTATCTGGTAATCAGAACGACTAATGTGAAGACAGCAATGTGCAGTATAACAACCATTGCTGAATCTCTACTGTCGTGTTTGGAATTCAGTATCACTAGTATCATGCAGGTGAAATTCTGCATCATTCCTATTTTTTTTTTTTTTTTACTATTTTTTATTCTCTTATAAAAAAGAAATAGGGGCTGGTGAGATGGCTCAGTTGTCTAAAGCACCTACTTAGAACAAGCTTAGCAAAGCACAGGGACCACGGTTCAATCCCCCAGCACCACAAACCAGCCAGCCCGCCCCCTGGTGGGCTGAGCTGGCCACACACACACACACACACACACACACACACACAAATAAATAAATAAATAAATAAAATTTAAAAAAAAATTACAAAAAAAAAAGAAATAGAAACCTAGATGTTGAAAAGACAAAAACAGTTTGGTATTGCCTTTTTAAAGCCTGTTTTCAGCCCTTTTAGAGTTCCTGTTTAAATTTTGTCATTGTAAATCTCATTATGTCTTTAGGAAGTAATAATAAGAAAAGCTCAAGTTAATATGTAATTGTTCAAGTACTTCAAATATTTGTAGGTAAATTTAAGGTTGCTTATCTGTTCTTACATGATGCCTACAGCTGAAAAGAGAGCTTTTCACCGTCTAACCAAATGCTTGTTTCTCAGTCTCTACACACATGAACTCACAATCCCACATTTGTGTTGCAACCTAAATGAGAAATAAAGGCTTGGCTATCTCAAAAAAAAGAAAAGAAAAGAAAGAAAGGAAACAAAGGGGGATGAATATAGCTAACTGTTCATGGGGACACTGGGGAGCACGATTTTCCGAGATATTTTTGTCTTTATTCTTTCTCACAGTTTCCAAATATTCTACAGTAAGCTTATATTCTTCTCTAATAAAAAACACCAATATGCTTCAAAATAGCTACCGTATCTATTCGTGCACTCATGGGTATACGAACCGTTTCCAAACTTTGCTGCTGTGAACTGTGCTGCTGCTGTAAACACGGCTGTGCGTGTATCGCTGTAGATGATGCTTTCAAAATAAAAATTAGAGGTTACTTTAAAGAAAAAAAAAAGATGTTAGCAGCTACTTATAATGCAAAACCCTCCCCCCAAAAGAGGAAAGTATCAAAAACCACAATTTCGGTTTGAGCCCAGGGTGGATCACCCAGGCTTCACCTCCTTTTGGACACAGCCCCAGCTCTCCTGTCAGTTTGGTAAACACAGGCGCTTTATCAGCTAAACAAACTCAGCTCAGGCTTGGAAGCACCTTTCTTGTGTAAATGTGGTTCATTCATAAGGCTCTGTCACCGCTTAACTCTCACTGTTACCCTCTTCTTTGAAATTAATAAATTCTCAGCCAGACCTTCCCGAGCACGTCAAAGTGTTTTCTACTTGCTAGACTCACACCCACTCAGGAGCCTCACCTCAGAGGCGTGGGGTACCTCGCATTTGCATGTCATTGTGTTGAAGCAAAGGGAGCTTCCGTTCTTGCCCTCATTCATTCTGTTGTGTTGTCATCGTGCTTTGTCCTTAGACTTCCCTTAGGAGTACCTCCCTCCATCTCTCTTGCCCTCACCTTCAAGAACAGTCCTCCAGGCCGCTGGCGTGTGTCCCCCACCCTGGTTTTGCTCCTGCTTCTCTCCTGCTGTCAGCCAAATACTGCTTTGCTTCCCATACAACTTCCTTTCATCGCCTTTCTGTGTTTCTATTTTTCTGGACTCTCTGTTTACTAAAGTTAACTTCAGTGCACCAAGAAGCAGTGCTCTAATTTATTTTTCCCCTAAAATGTAATTTTCCTGCAAGCTGGAGTACCGTCACTAGCGCGAGGACAGCCTTCCCATCTTAGACTGAATTGAGAATATGTTCAGAGCGGCAAGTTTCCCTGGGTTGCTTTAAAAAGATAATTTCCATTACACAAACTCAGAGCCGCCAGGTTTTCCCTGGGTCCTCTTAACATCTCCAAGTACGTGGAAAGCGGAGGGATCGGGGTCTCTATTGCAGAGGAGAGGTGCCAAGCACAGAAAACTGCTCCAGCAGAATTAGGCTGACTTCTGCTCTGGCGCTGAAAAGCCTTGGAGGTGCATGCTGTGAAGCCGGCCGTAAAGCAGGCACGGGGAGCCCGAGGGAGCCCGAGACAGGTCACAGGTGCGAGTCCAGCCTGGGAGGCTAGCAAATTAGGGACAAATCTGTCTCAAAATTCAAGAAAAAAAAAGATAAAAGGCTGCGCACGTAGCTCTGTGGTCACTCCCCAGCCGGTGGCCCACATGCACACACAAACTAGATAAATAAACGTAATGCGAGCTATTTATTATTAGTCAATGGAGAGAAAGTGCTTATACAGTAATGCACATTTTTACTACTTGTTCCTGCACAGAAAGGTAGGAGGTTATAAGCACACAGTTTTATTTTTTATTTTTTTTCAAAGTTTTATTGATAAACAGCAATGAGACAGTTTCAAATCAAATCGGAAGGACAGTTTCAACAAATAATACACTGCATATATTCTTAGTGGTTAATTGCTGTACAAGATGCGGACTTGTGATCCTATTTACAAACACCATTAGAACAAATCATTCTATTCATTAAGACAATACAACTATATATCTATCCCAACCACTTTGAATACACAGATACAAAATGGACATTCATCGGTATACCCCATTTTTCTAAGTTCCGCTATTGAATATTATAGGTGTGTAAACTCAGCAAAATATTCTAAAAGAGTCCAGTAGCCCATAATAGCATTGGGTCTTCTGTTTAACTGGCAATGTCAGAAATTATTGACCTGAGTCCCCCACAGCTCAACTTAATAGCGAAGCACACAGTTTTAAAAAGAAAAGAGCTGCTTTATTTCTTAAGTGTTAAAATCATGCCTCTTCATAAAATTGTTAAATACTAAATATGTTAAAAATGACTTGATAAAACCTAGAGCTTTTGGTGAATTTCTATTTTTGCACACAAGAACAACAGAGACGAAGACCTAAGCTATCATAGAATTTACATAAGTGTAGCTAATGATATTTTACAAATTTATGTGTAAATATATACCTCCTTTAGCGCAGTTTTCACTTGAAACTGTGGGACCCTTGTGAATGTTCGTGAAGGGCTGCACGGCTGAGAGCCTCCAGATCTGCGAGCCCACGGGTCGTATTGCTCTGAAATCTTCAAAAGACAGATTACGTTCAAAGTGTGACTCGCTGTACAGCTTTCGGTATGCATCATTGGGAACTTACCTTCTTTACCACTCAAAGAAATGAAAAACCACAAGAAACTCGAGATCTCTTATTTATTCACTTATTTGGTGCAGGGTCTCAGTACCCATCTCAGATTCATAGTGATCCTCCTGTCTCAGCCTCCCCGGCACTGGGATTATAGGCATGTGCCACCCCGCCCAGTTTCTTAGCCAGTGCTTCACAGCCTGGCTTCCAGGCCATTGTGGCATGCGGCACCAGGGCTTGAACCTGGGTCCTTGTGCTTGCTGGCAGGCACTTAGGCTGCTGAGCGCTCTCTGCCTAGCCCAAGAAGTGAAATATTTTCAGCAATTGATATGAACTGAATATTTTCAAATAAAGCACCATATATTTCCTGTGAAGACTTTGATCTATCATTTGTTTTTATTATCAGGACGTGAGAAACTGTATCAGTACATGATACAAAAGAGATTTTTTTTCTTGTCTTACTGTGTTTATCATGTTATTTCACAGACGTAAAATATTATTTGTATTTCTTTTCCTTGGGATACTAGTTAGCAGGACAAGTTTTCATGAGATTATCTTTTTTAAAAAATAAATTAGGAGGCCCAGCCAAATAGCTCAGTGGATTACAGCACCTGCTTTGGCAGATGAAGGAGCCAGGAGTTCGATCTCCGCCTGCTGCGCTGGCCCCGTCCGTGGGGTGTGCTGAGGTGATGATTGAGGCTGGGTGCGGTGGTGCACGCCTGCAATCCCAGAACTTGGGAAGCTGCAGACAGGAGGATCACTAGGAGTCTGCTCTGCACAGTGAGACCCTGTAGACTCTGTAAACCATGTCTAAATACAAAAAATAGAATAAAATAAGTTGAAGGTCACACCTTTGAGATATAGATATAGATATAGATATAGATATGTACATATAATTATTTGTGAAAAAATATTAAACTACCATAAACCGATCTGATAAATTTCCTGAGTATATCCAATGTTAAAAATAAAGCAAGAGGGGCCGGGGAGATGGCTCAGTAGAATAAGCACGTCCCTGGCAAGCGCAAGGGCCTGAGTTCAATCCCCGGTTCCGCCAACAAAGAAGTAAATAAATGAATGAATAAATAAAGCAATAATGGGATTCTACCTTGATCACAGAATACAAATAAAGGAAGTTCTGTCATCTGATGCAGTAACATGCAATAGAAAATTGAGCATGTAGTTTCTAGAGTGACACTATAAATGTTCCTAAATTAGCGTATTCTGAAAGCTGCAGGCATGCGCATAAAATGAATTTTTTCATGGAATCTATAATTAAAAATGAATAGCTAACATATTTCCACACATTTACTTCAGTTTTTCTTCTACTTTATATATTTTATTTAACTGTATTTTAAATTATAGGCTGTTTATATGTGAAAAAAGCATTTTGTATGGAACATATCATACCATGTGCTCTGCTAACATGGCTTAGTATTTCAATGATATTTTATTACATTCTTTGACTGTTTCTACCTAGATAGACATGTTATTAGGAAATCAAAATTTTAATAATTTATTTCATTCTGCAAATATATTTCAGCCCCTGGTCTGACTGTTGTTGCTAGTATTTACAGTTTGATTTTGAAATAAAAATGATGAGAGAAAAGGGATACTCCTACCTCGCTACCAATCCCCAGGTTGGAATGCTGGTCTCTGACCATTAATTATGGTGGCAGTGGGCAGCTCCTGATGTATCTGTTTGGCTGTAATGCAGAACTTTTCCATATATGTGCTCAAGAAGTTGTGTCACGAATGTTTGAGTTTTGTGAAATACCTGCATCTATGATATGATTACATTTTTCACTTATTCTGTGGACCTGATTCGTGGGGTGGACATCCAGAGGCACACAGCCTATATGTGGAGAGTCGTAAAGCACCGAGGAAAGAAAATACAAAGAATCTACCCAGATATGGACATGGTCATATTCAAGGATCTGAAGACCAACATCATTGGTGTTAATCTTCCCCATCGGCCTATATTTTTAATGCAATCTCAATCAGGATTGTAGCAAGTATTTTGATCTTATCCACCAATTGATTATATAATTTATTCTGAATGACAAAGAAATAGAAAATTCAAAATGATATCAAAGAAGAACAAACATGGTAGGTTGGATTTGTTGAGGAAGAAAAACAGTAATGAAAGCATGGTTCATAGAACAAAACTAGCATGGTAGGCTTTCTTTGGGGGATGTAATATTAGAGACATTCGCTCTGTGAAGAGTAATCTTAAGTGAATAAAAGGATGCCCCACAGATTAGGAACAAATGTTTGCAAATCACATTGCTAACAAAATTTAGAATTCAAATGGATACAAAGATGATGTACAGATTAAAAATTTAATAACAACACAGAAAATACCTCAATTAAAAAGGGCCCACAACCTGGCAGTGTTAGGAAGGAATGGTGGGCTAGAGAGCTTATACCTGAGGTCTGGGCTGAGGTCACAGCTCTTAGCAACAACCAAAACCAACAACACAGCACAAAAGCACGAAAAGAGACTGCTCTGAGTAGATTACTGAACAGATAAGAAATGTGGTAGCAAATAAGAATTACAAGAGGATCACCTACCTGTTATGGCTCGTGTCTAGTCGCCCTCCCAAAGCCTCATGCAGTCATGGGTGGGCTTCGAGTCTTTGTGACTAGCTCATGATCCGCTGGGATTATGAGTGTGAATGCCGTCCCCAGCCTGGGGCAGACAGCCTGAATGCAGCGTAAGGGTGACAGCCTTACTCTCTGTGGCCATTGTTGCCGCTGCTCCCCTTTCCCCCTGCTTTTTGCTCTTTGCTGTCACCATGAATGGCTGCTCTGTCCCCCCATGTGCCACTCTGCCTTGGAGCCAGCTGAGTATGGACTGAAACCTCCACTAACTGTGAGCTAAGGGAACCTTTTCTTCCTTCATTTTGGGTGCCGGTATTTGATCCAGCAACGAGAGAAGAGTAACTGAGACACTGCCATAATTAAAATAACAGTTAGATGCTATTATTTACTTCAAATTTACTAGAATTCAGCAACTGATATCATCAGTGTGCACAACAGAGCCCCCATCTAAGGGTTTTGGATGCACAAGTGATTCCTCCCAGGAGTAGGCAGAATCTTCTGCATTTTAAAGAAGTGGCTTCACAAGTTTATTTACACAAGAACTGGCACATGAATGTTTATGATAATTTGATCTGTAACTGCCCCAGAAGGGAAGCAACTAAACTGTTGTACCTTCCAGTGAACGGATGAACCCACCGTGGTGCATGGAGTGAGAGAGGTGAAGCTCAAAAATGAAAAGGAGCCATCTATGAAGTTGTAGGTCTGGGTGAGTCCTGAAATCCCTGTAGACATTCCATTGCCACTGTGGCAGACAAGAGAAGCGGCGTCCTTGAAGGTGGCTGACTTACGGGGCTCTGCCTGCCCTCCAGGTGAGAGCACTGCTGCCTCAGAGGAGCACTGCTGGGAAGAGTGCTGCCTCCCGCCCCGCAAGCCACCAAGCAACGTTTTCCACCTTGCTGGGAGACGGCTGGAGGCTTCATGACCTTGGCATGGCGCTTGTGTACTTCCTAGGGTCCAGACCTGTGGGTATTAATTTCTTTCCTTCATGATGCCCATCTTCTTGTATCTTTCTGATGCACAGAAAACAGACTAGGACTGACCACAGAGAGAAAAAGAAAGCCTAGGTGTACATCTCAAGTGAAAGAAGTCATGCTGCACAGCCTTGCTAACCTGTATTGCCTCCCTGAGGTGGCCGCTCAGACACAGCATAACGACATGGACATCAAGAGATAAGTGGTGACCAGGGCTCTCCGAGGTGAGCAGGGGAAACACAGCGGGGTTGCGAGGTCCTGCTGAGGAAACCCTGCTGGGCCACAGCACAGTCCACCAAGATTTCCAGCGCAGTGGGTGGGTGTCAGTGTGTGGAGCCTCAAGGGAAGAGCATGGGGCCAGGGCAACTGAGAACTCAGACTGCTTTAGGCCAAAGTTCATTATGAATGTATGAAATGATCTCACTGGTGGGAACCGGGAAAAAGATTTCTGACCTAAGTGCTATTGGCAGTGAATAGGGACAGTAAGAATAATGGCAAAATAAACTGCACATAAATTCTGCACTCTAGTAAGTAAAACTGTCTCCCAGTGGAATATTAATTAACAATTCTAACATCAATATTCACGAAATGAAAATTGAAGCAAATAACTGGCAGATGGTGGGAACCAGCCCATCCTCTGCTAGGAATCATCAAAGGAGGAGTTAGAGGATGACCACTGATGTGTTGGGTGGCCTTGAGGGTATCTGTAGGCTCACAGCCGACTCACGGTGGATATAGAGGTGTGCACATGCAGAAATCTGTGTGAACACTCCCCATTGCAGTGGATGTGCATGTACATCCATCTCCGTTTTGTCAGCAAGAAGCCAGAGACAACACCACCTTGTTGACCGCAACACAGTGTGCACCCAGATGCTGCGTTTTAAACACGTTGCCCCAACAATGGAGCCAGAGATCATGGGCAAGTGGTTGGTTTGCAGCCTGAGCCACACAACACACATGAGGAGGCGGAAATGTTCCGCCTGCCAAGTCAAAGTCACAAGAAAGGAACTGCTCAAAGCGAAGCAAATTGGCATGTGGAAGAGTTGCCAAAGTGAGGCGAGAGCCAGGTGAGAACCCGTCAGGGCTGAGAGCTGCTGCGCAAAGCGCCGGACACAGCACCAGGAGCGCTGGGAGCCCCGCCTCTGCCGACATGCGTGAGTGCGAGTACATCAATAAGTAGGAAAGAATATTTCTGCAGATACTGATTTTCCAGAAGGGGGACATAGCTCCCTGCCCCGTAACTGCATGTTGGCAGAAAGAATTCCTTTGAAGTGGTCCTGTGTGGGAGCGGTCACTTCCCTGCTGAGTGACTCGACGTGCACGCTGGGGACCTGGGGACTGCCAACTCAGCGAGCCCTGCTGGCCATGTGGATCCTCGACACAGGGGTGTGTGGCTTGCTCTGTAGCTGCAGGCAAAGTGTGGGTCACAGGATCAGGACAGCGTGCCTGGCCAGAAAGCACCGGTGGCTGGTATTCCTGGCAGGGGAGCTTCTGAGTTCTCAAGCTTACTGTGGAGAAGGATGCACACTTATTATTCCCTAAAATATTTCATGTTTATGTGAATATCTGTATCTATATCTATATCATATATCTATATCTATATATCAGTAAGCAAATGAGTTTTACAACACAATGCAGCTAATCTAGAAAACGGACTTTGAAAAGCACAGAAAATCTAAGTTCAATGTTTCTGTCATTAGATTTAACAGCTATGAACTGGATCATAATAAAAATAATCAGAAGCTTTGTATCAGTGCCATGGAGAAATTTTAAAACCCTTTTTTTGTTGCTGTTCTGCATAATAAGGACTCTTGAACAGTCATGCTAAATAGCTTCTAAATTTTGTGCTGACAATGAAACAAAGTTATGAAAGAACCCGCAGTTGATGCCTGTAACGCCTGTACACACACCCTTCACGAACACTTCGTACATGGATGTTCAAGGCTTTGATGTGAAGAACAACCGTCCCTCCTGCTAGCTTACTGCTTTAGGTCAGCTAAAGACAGCCCTCCCTCCAAGAAGTAATCTAGACATGAGTGATTCCTTGATTCTACATTCATGAAGCTCATTCTAGAGAAACCCACAGAGCAGGTGTGCTGGAAGAGGAAAGGGAGTTGGCAGTGATTTTGGAAGCACAGAACATTCACTTGTTAATGGGGCAGCCCTGGAAGAAGGGACGCTGAGCATCAAAGTTCAGCTTTACTGCTTCCCCAATAGCCACTTTCAACACTTTAATCTATAAAGTTACAGTTTCTGAAGTGCGTTAGTGGAAGGACTTGATTCCAGGTCAGTTTGTTTGCAGCTCCTTGACAACCACTGATGATAATTAGGACATACAATCAGTTTATTAGGTATGCTGTGTAAACATTTCTGACATGTAGACTACTGAAGTCATTGGCTAATTCACTGATAATCATGAAGTACAGAATAAAAGCATCTTTAGGAAGACCAGCCTTCCATATTGATTAGTAACACATCTCCTTGGCTTGTTGTGCACTGCTTGGGCTCAGCTTGCTGCACAGAGACAGAGACACTTAGTGCACAGCTGTGCAGAGTGAGCAGGCAGCTGTCGGTGCCGCAGCACGCACACTGCTGGCCTCGGGCTGGGCGGAGGGGTGCCCGGGCCCTGCACGCTGAGTGCGTCTCGGTGTTTCTTGACATTTCCATTTCCCCGTCCGCCTTATCACAGAACAGGGCCACTGCTCTAGGATCCCCCGAACACAGTCGGGCACACAGCGGCTCTGCAGGCCTGTGGCTTCTTGGCAGGAGCTCTACTGCCTCAGCAGGGAAAAGCCTTCAGCTGCTGGCATCGAGCAGTCTCCAGGTGGCCTTCTTCCCATGTCCTTCCTGTTGGAGTTTGGACCTTGCACTGGCTGGAGTTGAGTCAGCCCTAGAACTGAATCCTGATGGGATCTGAAAACTCTACAACTTGAGGATGTTTTTCAACAAGCACTTTGGAGTTAAAGTAAGATGACTCTGTAGCCAAATCTGCAAAATGAACGTATATAAAACATCTCCTTATCACCTTCACCACACACTGAATTGGTTTTCTTTTGACCAGGCCCAGATCACTGTGTCCAGCATTTATCAGAAGGATGAAGGACCAGGGAGATAGCTCAGAGGCTCAAACGCCTGCCTGGCAAGCACAAGGTCTTGAGTTCAATCCTTCGTGCTGAAAAAAAAAAAAAGAAAGATGGTCTGTTGTCTCATTGTTTTCATTTCAGGAGTACAAGAGCATGTCTTAGTGCAGACGTTTTCTGATTTGTTAAATTGCCTTTGTTAAAAGGGTAAAGGTTTGTAATTACAGAGAGTAGTTGCTAATTAAAAAAACTCATTTGAAGGTAAAAATCTATGAGTTTTGAGGATGCTTTATTAAGGAAGATGTGGGTATGGTGAGCCACGTCTTCTGAAGTTTTCTGAGGCAGCATAAGCTTGCCTGCAGGCAGTGACCACCTCATCCTCTTAAACAATGTTTCCTTTTATTTATTTTTTAATATATTTGGTACAGGGCCTCACTCTGCAGTTCAGCCTCGTAGTGATCCTCCTGTTTTTCAGCCTCCTCAGCACAGGGATTACAGGTGTGCACCACCAGGACCGGTCTCGGTGGCCGGCTCAGGGCGCCTGGGGGCGTGGCCAGCATGGCACGCGGTGTTGCTTGCCTAATCCGGCATTTAGCTAAGCTATCTGGTCAGCCCTAAATTTTCTGTTTTTTAGCAGAGCCTAAATTCTGCTTGAGAAAGGAGGGTAGTAAGGAAATGTCAAAAAGAAAGATTCTGTGTCCTCCCAAATAATGAAAATCAGGGTGAAACCTGATGCTATGTTCAAGTCTAGGATCATTCAACAATCTTTTCTTCTGTTCAGGACTTTTTGACTTTGATTTATTGGTCTCTTTTTGGTGTTGTTGTTGTTGTTTTTCCAGAGTGGTGAGATGAAGCTACACATTTCTTTTCCTACCAGTCCTTCAAAGCAAACTCTAAAAATAAACCTGCCTTAATTAAATTGCAAATGTAATCACTGGCATTTGATCCAGTCAAATGACACATATTGGTATTACATAAGCTCAAATAGGCTTGTAGAGAGGGCTGGGAGCATCCCTTGCCAGCCCACCTCAGTCAAATGAAATCTGGGGAAGAAGAGGACACATGGACATAGAGGTGTGGAACATACAGAGACCGGCCTACGTGCGAAGCTTGTTGCTGCATAAAAGTACAGAGGAACACGCGTTCAGCTGAGCCCTGCCTGCTCCCTGCTCTTCCACAGAAACCCAGAAAATCTATAAGAAAAGATGACACTTAGAAGAAAACTTGGAGAGTGCACTGATCCCAAGAGGCCAGCTCTTAGGGGCTCTGTCCCTCCAGGCACCGTCAGGATGCACTGGCTGGAGCCAGGCTGCAGAGGCTGCAGCTGCGGGCGTTTGCATTCACAGCCAGAGATGCAGGAGCAGGCTGAGACCCACATAATGAGCCGTGATTGAAGTAAGCAATGGAAACAGCAAAGAGCAAATTGCCTTAGGCTGCCAGCAAATAAAGCCCCTGAAAGAGGCTCTGGGAGACCAGACTGCTGGGCGCTCATTTTGTCCTTCTGCAAGATGCAAGGGTTGATCTCTCCCGCTTCTGTCTGGTTAAACACAATCTGTTTCCCTACAGTTCTAAAGAGAAAACTTGCTTGCTGTAAGGGCATCACTAATTTGCAGCTAGGAAGAGAAGCTTATTGTCTAGTGAGAAGACCTTCAGGATTCTATAGATAAACCAGGACTTCCAGGATTTAGGTGATATTTTACTTCATTTATCTACTGGAAATCATGCAGATCCTTGCATGTAATTGGGTATAAAATATGCACACAACTCTCCACATTTTCTCCTGTTGAAAATGTTAAAATCAAAGAAGACAGAGGATAAAAATGTTTGCTTCACAAATCATGCAAAATAGAATACTTATTATCCTAAAATTAGTCACAAGGGCTCTTACCACTGGGAAAGATAGCTTTATTCTAAGAAATAAAAAATCAATTCATAATCTTCACTGGTCACTTTGCACCCTTGCCTGTCTTGCAGAGTGAGAAAAGTGAAAGCCATTATGACTTCCTACCATTAGCGGTATCACTAAGAAGGCCACACAGCGGGCAGAACGGGCTGTGTACTCGTGGCCCGTCCTCGGCATCACTGTCCCCCAGTTTCTAATCTGTGCATAGTCTGTATGTTGTCATCACACTAACTGTCATATTTGGGTCATCATATGATCTTTGCATACCTGTGTGTATACTAGCCAAATTCACAGTAGCTGAATCTTAGAAGACACCTATGTGTCCATTCACAGATGAATGGATACAAACGTAGCACTTTTTCATAATGTAGCACTACTCTGCCATACATAAGGGGAAACCGAATCACTGGTAGGAAAACAGATGCACATAGAGATTGTAATGCTAAGTGAATGAATTACATAAACAGCTTAAATATCACATAGCTTCTCTATAGGAGAACCCCGGGGTAGAAATAAATTAAGGAGAAAAATTAAAGGTAGATTACAGGCAATAAGGGGATAGATCTTTAGAATGTGGGATGGAGTCAAGTGATGCCAGGAGGAGGATGGGAGCTAAGGCAGAATGAGTGGAGTCAGTAGTGACTCCCCAAGGTGGGTGCAGTGTGGTTATACACTGCTCACGTGTACTGATAAATATAAGATTTTAAAATGCCAACTGTATGCTGGCCCTAAAGCATCACTGAATTAAAGTAAGCACATGCTGGCCCCACCCCTGGGTGCACTGAGCCCGCCACCGAATCCAAGCGTGGCGTCGCACACCTGTAATCCCAGCACTGGGGAGGCTGAAAACAGGAGGATCTACAAGTCCGAGCTGAGTAGTGAGACCCTGCACCAAACACATAAAAAAGGAAAAAGAGTTAACAAATGAAGATATTTATAAAGGAGGCATGGCAAATCAGAGAAAAAAAAGAAATCGTAAGGTGGAGAGACATGGGCAGAGTTGAATGCTTCTGTTAGCCCCAAGCCAAAGGACGTGCAAAGCAAAACCAGTTTGCTCAGCCCATATCACGTGTGAAGACGTAACTGCAGTCAATCCTTTTCTGTTGGTACCAAACTCGGAGCCCTGTGCTTCTCAGGCAGGTGCTGAGCTGCTGAGCTACAGGCCAAGCCCTGCAAAGGATCTTTAAGCTGCACTGGAGAATGCACACGAGTGTCTCCTGACCCGACCAGCCCCAGGTCAGCAGCAGGGCCTGCCTGTGCGGCCTTGGCTTAGCATGCTGTACTGAGGGCCAGAAGTCGGGCCTGCTCCAGTGGGGGACAACAGGAAGTCCCCCTCCTCCCTGCGGGAGCTGGGCACACACCCACTCCTGCCAACCTAGCTGCTTTTCTTTCTGGCTCTCCTTGGTAATATCGACTTCAAGATGAGAACACTTTGTTTCTTTTTTCTTGCTTACTTCTGCATCCCTAAAGCAATATTTAGCAAAATAAACAGTGATCCATGATTATTTGTGGAAAAAGAAATAAGCAATTCAGCTCACTATGATTTGTTTCTGCTCCTTCAGTTGGACACCCCAAACCAGTCTGCCCTTTCTGCCCCACTGCCATTGAAGAGTGACTTATCGCACACCTGCAAAAACTTGCCTCCTAGCAGAAGGAGTAACATTATCAATGTGGTGGCTTTGGACCAGCCACAGGGACTCAGATTCATGCTGCTGTGTCTGAGTGGCTTGCGGGAGCTTGGTGGGGTCTGTGTCAGCTGCCAGGTTCTCCTCTTTAGCTCTGCTCTCTTGCTCTGCTCCACAGTGACCGACATCGAGGTGCCTTTTCTCCCCTGTGCCCACATCTAGGCACCTTTTCTCCCCCATGCTGATCTTCCACCTGGATCTTGCCTCAGAGTCAGCTGACCGTGGACAGAATCCTCTGATACCATGAGCCAAATAAGCTTCTCCTTTAGGGTGTACATTTTAAGTCTTAGATCTCTCTGAAAAAAACCTAACCCATACAACTATGCTTGTCTGTTTTAATAGGTGTTAGATTTCAGACCTTGTAAAAAAGAAACAGTAGTTCATAGAGTTTCTAAGCCCCAAACCTGCAGAATTCCTTCCTGAATCTTGCCACTTTGATGGCATTTGTAATTGTTGGTGGCCTCCTCAATTCTCAAGGTCTCTTTGCTCTCTTCTCCCCGCTTCAGGTATGCAAAGATGACTGCGATGTGGTGTCTTCAACTCTACCTAACAGGAGAAAAGCTGTGTATGGTTTTGAGCCAGTTGTATCCATATATGTTGAGTCTTATGCTTTTATATAATGTGACATAGGAACTACATAGTAGTAACAAGTGTGCATACTTGATTGCATGTGTATATGTGTGTATAATACATGTCAAAATCTTACATTTAAAAACATGAGTGAAAAGGCCAAGGAGACAGCTGAGCTCAAGGTCCTGAGTTTGATCCTTGGTGCTGGAAAAAAAAAAAAAGAGAATGCAAGCCAGGTGGGGCAGTGGATACCTGTTAATGATGGTAAATTACTTGATAATTTTGTTAATTTCATGATCAATGACTTTAAGAAAAAACTTAAGAATACTTTAAAGATCTTAAGAATGCTTAAGTATACTTTAAGACTCTGCTTGGCTTATAGTTTGATGATGTATGTGTTTTCATTTGTATTATAGAAAGATAATGGGAAAATGCAACCTGGAATCCCAACACAGAATGTTTGCACACTCAAGTCCAGCCTGAAGAATTTAAGGACTGAGTAATACCCTGCGTACAAAAAGTAATAATAATGGGTCATGGACATGCCTCAGCGTGAAAGCTCCAGGCTCAGCTTCTAGTGTCACAGACAAGCAGACAGACAGACATGGGACACACAGCTATCAAGCTTACATTCAAGGTCGTCTTGGTGTTTGGTCCTGTGTGGCAATAAACAACAAACACAAAACCATAATATTCATCCATTCTTTATGCAAACCAAACTTCTTCAGCTTGAGTTTTGAATTCAGCCAACATACTTGAATGTTTTCAGAAACAGCTGAAGAATGAGATTCTAGGTTGTCTCTAGTGACGCACTGCAGACATTAAGCTGTGGCCAAGTAACCAAGAAGAATTCGGGCCCGTTTCAACTTCCTGGGGAGATGAGGAGTTAGAACTGAGCTCCCAAGGAGAGACAGCGGCTGCAGTGCTTGCAGGAGTCCTGACCATGTCTGCTTCTCTGCTGTGACCAGGGGCTGAGGCAGCAAGTGGCATCAAAGCATTATTTCAGGGGCTGGTGAGATGGCTCAGTGGTCTAAAGCACCTACTTAGAACAAGCTTAGCAAGCACAGGGACCGCGGTTCAATCTCCCAGCACCACATGCCAGCCAGCCCTGCCCCCTGGTGGGCTGAGCTGGCCACACACACACACACACACACACACACACACACACACATAAATAAAAAAAAATTTTAAAAATAAAAAAAGCATTATTTCAGTTCAATGCATTCATATTGCCAGTATTTCCATCTTTATCATGAATGGCCTTCACCTTCATAGATTGGGCCGATGTACACACAGCCATTCTGTTTCATGATTTTTGGCACACAGAGGTCATTTCTCCACCTGGATAGCTGTTGTTGTAATTGGTCATGGCCAGTTCCCCACACAGGTGACCTGGAGGATGGAAATGGTATGGATGGTCCTTGTGAGTTGGCTTCATCTCCACCAGGTCGGCATCTGGCTGCGCTGGGGGACCGCGTGTTCTGAGTGTGCTGCACTCAGCATTTGCTTCACTTGTCACTCTTGAAGAGAGCGCTAGAAGAGCACTTCTGGTCTCTGGGGACACAGTGCTGGGCCAGTGGTGTAGAGGATAAGGAGGAACTCACGTGAGCATGGGCCTTCTGTGGGTATTAAACCCCTTCTGTATCACACCAAGGCAACGGCGAATCCGTAGTCATTTGGTCACTTTTACGCTATCAGCCTGGCATGAGGCTTCTGCCTGAAATCTTTTCCATTTCCTTTCCATGGGTGCTGCTACTCCCTGGCTTGGGAGAGGAAAGTTTCAGCCAGGCCCGGAGCTGCGCAGGAAAGCAGGAGCCGCCACGACTCGACTCAGACGCTCACACTACCTGGGACAGATGGCTTAAAAATGACAAAGGATGAGAATGGGCTTGGGGATCAGGGAAGGCTTCTTGGATTCTGTGCCTTGTGCTGCAAATAAATAAGAGTCAGGGAGGAGAGAAGAGACCAAGAAAATTAAGAAATTATAATAGGTTTTCCATAAGACTGGCAATGTCAGAAGTTGTTGACTTGAGCCTTTTATAGCTCAGCATATTAATATGGCTTTACTTTATATACCTTGTTATTATACTTTTCTGCTGGATGGTTAAGACCAAGATAAAGCAAGACCTATACAACAAGAAATGTAACTTTTGTATCTGATAAGGTCAGTCAAGTCCCCTCAGGATTTATCCTGAAACCCTGTACCGCAGTTTGTAGATCCTTTGTCAGTGTCAGCCATGTGGATGAGTCATGGCCATTGCTTGGCCAATTTGCTCTCTGTGAAAGCCTTAGAGAATGTTTTCTCTACTGGACTGTATTGGAATATTTTGCTGAATTCATGCACCTACAATATTTAAATGACAATGGAATACCCTTCTCTGACAAAACTAACCAAAAAAGGAGGATACCAATGAATGAGCATTTTGTATCTGTATATTCAAAATAGTTAGGATAGATATATAGCTACCTTCTCTTAATTCAATGAATAGAAAGTGTTGTTCTAATAGTGTTTATGGACAGGGTATCATGTCTGCATCTTGTACTATGAATAACCACTAAGATAACAATATGCAATGTATTAATTATTGAAACTGTGTTAGTAATTGGTTTTGAAATTGTCTTATTGCTATTTGTTTTTCAATAAAATTATTTTTAAAAAGATATTGTAATAAATAAAAGATATCAATATATTCCAAAAATATACCCATTACCAAATTCTGAAAGTAAAATCTAATTAAAATAAACAACAATATCAGTAAAATAAAAATGCTAAGAGAAATATGGATTATTGTGATTTTTTGCAAATTTCTCCAATTTATTGAGAGAACTATAGCACACTGAGTAATCGGTGAGCTTAAAATAATTTTGCTAATTTCATGATTAATGATTCTTAAGAAAATCGTAAGAATACTTTAAAAATCTTAAGTATGCTTAAGTATACTTTAAGACTCTGCTAGGCTTATAGTTTGAAGATGTATGTGTTTTCCTTTGTATTATAGAAAGATAATGGAAAAATGCAATTATTTGAGCCCAACCCTACTATATTATGTACAACGGGTAGGGTAGGACTTAAAAATAGGTAAACAATTTTGTATAAAGGGATTCATGTTAAAAATATATTTATACTAATGAAAACAATGCATTCCACATCAGGGAAAGTAAGAGGCAATGAATGAGGAAAACATCGCTATTAGCGATGTCCTGTTAAGCAGCTGTGCAGAGTCCCCTCATGAGCATGCTGCTGTTTGTTAAAAAGAACAGTCTGAGCTGCAGAACTACCAGTGTGTTAATGGTGACCTTTGGCTCGAAGCTACTGTCCAGGCGAGCCATGGCAAAAGAAGAGGGCAATGCCTTTCCTGTAGCTTAAGTTTTGCACTTCAGTTGTATCAGTCTAGAGAGATAACAACAGGTATCACCCAAGCATTGTTTAAAAGTCTTACCCCTGTGTCTTGAGAAACTATCCTGAACCTCCAGTGTCTTTACCTGCTTCTTGCTAAAATTTTATGTATATGAAACATCACAACAGTAGTTACCCATGGAAAGGCAATTACGGATGCATCAGCACCTACTTCTTAACCGAGTGTAAGACACTGAGGGTTCGTCTCATTAGATCTACTTTATTGTACCCTTCTGCCTCGATGCCTTTCTAAAATTGGAATGAGAGGCTCTAATAACAGCTCTACACGTAGCGATTATGTCTCTGGCGCTTGGCAAAGCCTCCCATCCCATAAAGTGAGGTCACAGAGCATGCAGCACTCCTAGAAGGGACGCTACTTTCCACCTCGTGTGGACTCTTTTTGTGCAAGAGAGCATAAAGGTGCTCCAGGGACCTCATACCAGGCTCTTAATCAAAAACTCCCACAGCAGACACTTTGATCGATGAGTGTAAACCATAATACTCTCAGAAAGGAATAGATTTCATTTGTCTGGAGATGTTCTAGGTTTATTATGTGGCTTGGATTTGGTGTGAAATTAAGAAAAATTGTCACAAAAAGTTAAAAAAAAAAAAAACCCCGCAGCAATACAGAACTAACCAACAAACCCCAGGAATCTCCAGAGAGCACAGAAGTCTTGCCCTCATCCACATGTGCAGGGGTCACCCTCGGGAGACACCGGCAGAGCAGGCTGGGAAGAGTTCACTTCGCAGTGAATCTGGATCCTTGTCTCAGTCTACAGAGAAGTCCTTGGCTTAGTAAGGAGGGATTCACTGGAGGAACGCCCTTCACCCCCTGCATAGACTAAGGTATGCCCTTGATGTCTTACCTCCTTTTTCATTTGAATTTAAGCCACTCACTAACAATGCGGTTGGGAGAAACAGACTCAGGAAAGAAAGGCTAAGAACAAAGAGACCGGCATTTGGGGGATGCTGCTCCATGTTTGTCAACATGGCTGTGACTCGCCACAGCCCTGGGCCCAAGAAGGTCTAGAAGCTTCATGTTGATATTTCCTAAGGAGCCAAGTGGAGACAAGAAAATGCATACTTTTAGTTTTGAATTTGAATCATAAATAACTGAAACTATCAACTAATGTTCATGATAATTACACTTTGGATCTTCTAAAATGCCTGTCATAAGCGCTGGGGGTGATGCAAAAAGGGCATAAGCTTGCAAAGGCAGGTCGTAAATGTCAGCTACAAGGCACTGATCTGACACATGATGGTTTGTTCCACCACCAATGAATAAATAGAAATGCAATTAAGTTTTTAAACTAAGGACTATAAAGGACATACTAGTAAAGACAGTGCCATAACAAAGACTCAATTCTCAATAACACTCAGTTTCATTTATTTAACAAATAAAATAGTTTTATATTTCATAAAGACAGGCCTCATTAGGAGAAGCAGGTACACAGGTTATTCAGGGACTAAGTCTTCCCAGCTTCTTCAGCCAAGAGACTCTCACCACCACTGGAAGAAATGGCCAGCCAGGCACCGAGAAAGGCGCTCTTTTTGTCCACCTGGAAACAGCGCTGGTGTCAGCACCCATTCCCCCATTGGTTGGTTAGAATCACATGGGCCAATACAGGCCGCAAGGGATGCTGGGAAATGAGGTTGAACTGTGTAGCAGGAAGAGGAACTGAGTGTGCTGAGCCTCTGGCCTGACTTTGATGCAGAGAGTTTGCTCCAGAAACTTTTCAGAAACTGCCTCACCCAGTCTGGGTGGAACTGCACTGGGATCAGCCTTGGCAGATGCTGCAGCAGTGCAGGATGGGCTGCCGCACTATGGACAAAGCCCACTGTTCACGATCCTCAGACAGCCTCCATGACAGACAACAGTTTTCTTGGAAATTGCAATGGATAGAATTCATATTACAATTATATTAAAGAACATAAAATTCTTATTGAAGTCTAGATATGGAGAGATTGAGAGATAGAGAAATAAGGAGTCTCACTTCCTTGTAATTTACAGGATTTGGGGTTTCGATTAAATTACAACAGATTGACTCCAATTATACTTTACAAAGACAGCTTAGTGGGTTTTAAAATTTTTCTCAGAAATCAATCCAAATATCTTTTTATTTCCTAACATGGAGGTTAAATTTAATAAAGTTCACATGATGATGTTTTAAAATTATGCAGGTTTATGCAATTTATAATGTATACCATTATTTTTCAAATATTCAAACATCTATTTCTTTGATCTTATAAAAACAAAATAGGTGAGAAAAGAACAGAAGAGCTCCCTTCTAATTAATGGATGATAAAAATGATATTTTATGTCAAAAATTGTTCTCATCTGACCTATAAGTACAGGCCTGAATTGGCCAAAAAACAGAAGTTATGTTTAATAGCTATCAAAACATGAAAAATTTAATCTATTCCACAATTTTCAGCAAAATAAATATATACAGCAATAAAGTTATTTGAGGAAATTTAAATTCTTGATAATCATTTTTATGGTTTGTTTCTAGTTGTCCTCCCAAAGCCTCATGCAGTCATGAGGCATACTTGTAGAGTTTGGGACTAACTCATGATCCCCTGGGATTATGGGTGTATTACACCCCGCCTGGGGCAGATAGCCTGAGTGCAACTTAAGGAAGACAGATTTGCTCTCTGTAGCCATTGCTGCCTTTACTCCTCCCATTTTCTCTTGCTTTTTGTCACCACCATGAAGTGCTGCTCTCTGCCATGGAGCCAGCTGAGTATGGACTGAAACCTCCAGTAACTGTGAGCTAAACAAAACATTCTTTCCTTCATTTTTGCATGCTGGATATTGGTTCCAGCAACAAGAGAAGAGTAACAGAGACAGAATTTGGTACCAGAGAAGTGAGCTTGCTGTGACTAAACCTGATCAATGTGGACTACAATCTTTTGGGAATGGCTTATGGGAAGAGATAGGAAAGGTTTGGAGACATTGCCTACTAGCAAAGAGCTTGAATGCCTTTGCCTCTTCTCTATGGGAGATTCTGATCAGAGCTGAGAAGACCAGAATGCTGATAGAAAGCTTGTCCGTAAAGACCAGGTTGGGAGGTTCCTGCTGGGAAGAAGGACTTCACTTGGTGTAGACTGCAGATGATTTGTTGCTGCTTGGCAAGAAGATAGTCAGAATTTTGTTTCTGTTTATAGACTTTGCCTGCCAATGAGATTAAGCATGGCAGACTGATTAATCAAAGTGTTTAACTTTTTATTTGTATAGGGGCTTATAGCTCAGAGTTTGTTTTAGATCTTGGAGGAGACTTGGGACTTTTCAGCAATGCTGAAACTGCTAGGCCTTTGGCAACTCTTAGAGATGGACTAAGATACCTTTTGCATAAAGGGGTGTGCTTTAATTTTGGGAGGTTCCGGGGCGGAATGTTATGGTTTGTATCTAGTTGCCCCCCAAAGCCTCTTGCAGTGATGGGGCCGACTTCTAAAGTTTGTGATGAGCTCCTGATCCACTGGGATTGTGGGTGTGAACGCTACACCTTGCCTGGGGCACACAGCCTGAATGCAACCCAAGGGAGACAGACGTGCTCTCTGTAACCATTGTTGCTGCAACTTTTCTCATTTTTTTTAAAGCTTCCTTATTTTGGGATCATTCTAGACCCCAAAAAGACTTTAAATATAATTTAGTGAGTTCAATAGATAGAGCCATTGCTTTTTGTTTTTCTGTTTTTGTTTTGTTTTGTTGTTTTGCGGAACCAGGGATTGAACTCAAGCCCTTGTGCTTGCCAGGGGAGCACTTATTCCACTGAGCCGTCTCTCCGGCCTCCAATATAGCCATCGTTAATGTTGTATAATGAAGACAACAATATGGAATGTATTATTGAAACTGTCCTGTTAATCAGTTTTGAAACTGTCTCATTGCTACTTATTTCTCAATAAATTAATAATAAATAAATAAATAAATAAATAAGTCTTTCCATTTGCTCCTGCTCTTTCTCGCTGCCATGAGCTGCTGCCCTCTGCCTTGTGCCCCTCTGCCTTGGAACCAGCAGAGTATGGACTGAGACCTCCATGAACTGTGAGCTAAATGCATCTTTCCTTCCTTCATTTTGGGTTTCAGCAATTTGTCCCAGCAATGAGAAAAGAGTAACTGAGACAACCATTAAGGCTCACATATAAAATGTCCCCTTCAAAGTGTCGGATGTCCCAGAGTTAGATATTTGGATGGTGACTGCTCATCTGCTCAGTCCACAGCCCGGCACACTGATGGGAGCTGGGTGCTGTGGTAGGAGACGGGCTGCAGGTGTGGCCGGGCTGGCTGCGCTCTTCTCCCTGGGCCATTCGCCGGCTCCTGGAGAATGCAGGTTGAGCCGCCTTCCTCTGCTGGGCCCCCTTGATGCCAGCAAACCCTGGGCTGAGCCTTCTGAAGCCATAAGACAAAGTAATTCTCTCCTTCTCCAAGTTGCAGACACCAGGCAACATGTTCCTGGCATGGAAAAGACACTGACCCAATAGCCAAGCATGGACAACGTGCCTCGAGGGACTGGCCCTTCCTGCTCCTTGTCTTGCTTCGGCTCATCCATTTAAGTTTCACACATTCTTAGGGAGTAAGTATAAAAAGTCTGCCCAACTTACACAAGAAGAAAAAGAGACTAAAATTATTAAATAATTTTTTAAAATCCTTGAAATTGTGAAAATATAAAAGTGCTTTTAATTCAGCATTATTGTACTGAATTTGAGTTCTTTTATAATTAAAAAAAATTAATTTTTGTGTATTTGGTTGTTGCAGGATCTCATTACACAGCTTGAACTCATGCCTCCGTAGTGCTGGGATTACAGGCTTGCTCCACTGTGCCCAGACTCTGGCCGGCTCAGCCCACGCTGGGGGCGGGGCTGGCATGGTACGTTCTGCCGGAAAGGTACTGAGGTCCCTGCTCTTGCCTAAGCTTGCCTAGGCAAGTGCTTTGGTCTGCTGAGCTATCTCACTGGCCCTAAATTTGAATTATTCATAAGTTCACTAGCATGACTGTCTCTGGAACTCATCCAGTAGTATCTTATAAATAGAAAATAAATGCTACCATTGCTGGGCCTCAAACGCACCAGCCTCGCTGACTCCTATCTGGGGTCCTGGGCATCTTTGTACCTTCCTTCTTGGTCTGTGACAGCTCTGCTGTTCCACCTTGGTTCCCTCTTCAGCACACTGACACTTTCTTTTCCTCTGTCACACACCTGCTGCAATCCGGTAAACAGTTCCCAGGTTCCCAGAGGAAATTCGTGAGCCAAGCCCAGTGACTCTGAGGACACATGCTCTGGAGTGAGAAAAGTTTTTTGCTGACATTGTGTGTAATTTGCCCCTCAGTCTGCATTTCTGTGTAGTGGGAAAAATTCTTGATGTGTATTGTTGATATTTAACTTAAGGAACCAATAACACAAAGTCCTTAAAACAAATAGTATATAATAAATGTGTCCAAAGAGGAGCTCTAGAGAGGCCTGCTGACTGGAGCGTACATCGCGTACTCGGGGTGGAGGTGCAGGGCTTTCTGCACCTTTTGTAGTTCTAAATTCACCTCATTTGTTAATGTGCTTCAATATCTGAGCCATACGCTCATACATAAGTGAAACGGGCATCGATCTGCCACAAAAGGAAGGGGGGCAGGAGGCAGAGGGCAGGCACATAGAGACCGGAACTGCACGGCGCCCGTGCCTGCGCCTGGGGAAGAGCGTCATCACTGTGTGCTGCAGACAGGTGCTGACAGGAATGCAAGGTGCAGAGCCTTCGAGGTATATCTATCTATCTATCTATCTATCTATCTATCTATCTATCTATCTCCCAGAGGACATTATTTTAATCTCATGGTCTGGGATGCTGACAGAGGCTATGTATGTGTGCAAGGCAGGGCGTGTGCGGCAGGGTGTGCAAGGCAGGGCGTGTGCGGCAGGGTGTGCAAGGCAGGGCGTGTGCGCAGCGTGTGCCCCTCTGCCCTCCTTGCCACACTCCGCCCACCGCCTGTCTCCCAACTCCCTTCTACACATCTGTCCATAGACACAGCCTCACCCTGAGCAGCCTCTGTAGCCTCCCCTCCATAATTAATATGAATGGCAACAAAAGAGCCCCTTGTTTACAGTAATACTTTTATTAAATTTATCTTTGCAATCTAAGAAAGTGTTTAATTTGCCTTAATGATATTGGCCACCCCAGCCTTTATTACGACATAGGACGTAATTATCCTGCTTTAGCTGACTTTATAGAGCTCATTAACACCCTTGCTTCGCCACTGTGATTAAAAACCTCCGCAGAACTGAGAACTGGAACGGTGGTAGATCTGCCTGACTCGGGTTCACCTAGCAGCCCGGGCACGGCTGACTTACGGCTGTGGGTCTCCGTAGAGGTTGGCGGGGCGGAAGAGAAGAGGCGCTGAGGAGGGCTGCAGCCGCTCGAGGGGGTCGCAGTCTGCTGTGGGGCCTGCAGCTTCGCGCGGAAAGGCAGGAAGGGATCTGGGGGCTCAGGAGCCCCAGCAGCACCAGCTCTGAGCCTGCCTTTGTGCGGCTGTAACTGAACCCGCATGCAGGGAGGGAAGAGCTCCCGAGTCCCTAATGCTCCAGCCCGCGTGTGGCCCTGTCGCCCCGCCCAGGGGGCTCCCTCCGGTCCTGAGCTGACGGCCAGCTAGCCACCCAGAGCCCGAGCCACTTATCCATTCTGGAGACAGGAGAACACAAGCCCCTGTGTCCCAGCACTGGCGCTGACTTGCTGGACTGCTCCGTGGCTGCGGTTCCCTCCGCGCTCGGGCACAGAGCCGCGCCCGTCTGCGCGCCTGTGATCCCGGCCGCGCCCGCCCGCGCTGGCTCCTGCGGGTGCTGCGCTAGAGGAAGGGCTGGGCCTCTTCCACCGGGGGTTTACGGCGTGCACTTCGATGCCCACGTCAGGAAGCAGAAGACTGTTTCCCTGGTTAAAAGTAGGAGTAGACTTCTGCCTAAATCGGGGGATGTCTGGGGACAGCATCTTGTCCGCGTTCTGACGCATCCACGCGACCCGCGCCGGCCGGTTTCTAGAACACGCGGGAGCGCATCGCGTACGGCCGCTCTCACGTCAGCGAGCGGTCCGACCCAGCACGTTACCTGCCGGGGTTTCATGTTTTTGTTTTCTTTCTACTGCTTCTAGGCCGGCTTACTGGGACTGCGAAGGAGTTTGGGGCTGGACTGATTCGATGCTTCAATTGCGATCGCTTTGTAAATCAGACAAGATTTGGAGACATTTAATAGTTTGGTACATTATCTTGTCAGATGAGCAAAGTTCACACAGAGAGTGAGAAAAGAAGGGAGGGAAGGAGAGAAAAAGGGAGAAAGTGGCATGGGGGGAGAGAGAGAGAGCGAAGGAGGAGAGGAGAGGAGGGGAAGGAAGGGGAGGGGAGGAGGGGAGAGGAGGAGAGGAGGGAGAAAGTGGCATCAGGGAGAGAGAGAGAGAGACACACAGAGAGAGAGAGAGAGAGAGACAGACAGACAGACAGACAGACAGACAGACAGAATGTTCTCGCCATCCTGTCAGGCTCATCAACATCACAGCAAGGAGCAGCTGGTAGAACTGTCCTCGGGGAAGAGCCCCCGCAGCGCGCACCGCTGAGGAGCTGCCCGCTCCGCCGGGCCTCGCCTTGTGCGCCGCACTCTCCTGGGAACTTCACACCTTGGTTCTGAAGCTCTTTACAAATCATCATAAAAGAGAAACGATCTCAGAAGCACTTAACGCCTTTTCTGCTCCCACTTTTCCAATAAATCTCAAACGCATCTTTCATTTTGATCACAGAAATGCAAATTTCCTGACAAGCAAGCTCCTGCGTGCCAGGTCCGACAGAGCTCAGTGCATTTACTCAAGCCGAGAGGTGGAGCTGCGGCACGTGATGGAGCTCGCAGCTTCCACTTCCAAACCACCGCCGCTTTCCATCATCGGATTACTGTTTGGCATTGGTCTTGCAGAGATTATTTTAAAACTATTAAACCACTTAGGAAGACAAATAATGTTTACTCACTTCAAGCAATTTAATGTACTTATTTTTCCTTAAATGCATTTTTTATTTTTCCTATAACTTCGATTCATAAAAAAGTTTGATTTGAGAGTAGTAAAATGCTTCCGAGCTAGTCAGGGATATAAGTTTTTATTTCTGTGAGGATGGCTCTCATAACATGCAAAATGGAAAGATGTTGGGCGTTCTCCTTCCTGTGCAGGCTAATGGTTGCTAGGCAGTCTCTCCTTTGCAATGAGTGAAAACCTCTTCATCTATGGAGTTTTCAACAGCACTTTGTGCTCTGTATTTCCTTCCAAATCTTCACGGTGAGATAGGGCTGGCCGAGCGCAGGGGACCTTTTGTGCCCCTCACTGTCCCGGGCTGTAAACAGACACGGGAGCTAAGCATCAAATGGTTTCTCTGAAGTGAGAAACTCTAGTATAAATGACTTAAGTAGTGGGAAATAGGGGGTAGATCATTTGCGAATGGACAGGGGATCTAGGGATGGAAGAAAAAGGAAAAAGAGAAGGCGAAGCAGGAGTGGGTGAGAAGGGGATTAATATTTTAATGGACTCATGCCATCTCCCCATTAGGCACTGCAAACAAATACTAAAGAAATCATAAAAGGAAAAACAGCGGACAACAAGGCAAATGGATGCTACCCAGAGAAGCTAGCCTGAGAATGCCAAAGAGATTTAAACCTGCGTCATAAATATTTTAATTAAATGCTTTTTAAGGACACAATCATGACTAACAGTTTATGAAATTCAGTAGTAAACTGAAAGGATGAAAAGCGAGGTCTCACAGCCTCCTCCTCTGTCCCCAGCTTCCTTTCTGAGAGCGAATGTCTTACCGCTGATGCGCGCGTCGTCATCCTTGCAGATACTATGGAGAGCCTGCTGTCACGGGGTGCGTTAGCTCTGTGTGCTGCCGAGTGAGGACTCAGGGCTCTTCCACTCAAGCACTTTCTTTCTTTCTTTCTTTCTTTCTTTCTTTCTTTCTTTCTTTCTTTCTTTCTTTTTTTGTGGAACTGGGAATTGAACTCTGGCCCTTGCGCTTTCAAGCACTTTCTTTTACTCTTTCCTTTACCTTAATCCTGTAAAACAATTAAGGTTAAAGCCATATTCAGGGCTTTATTGCTGTGTCACAGGGAGTCCTAGTTACTGGCTCTCCCCTTGTTCTCAAGCTTAAGATCCCTTCTGTACTTCTTGCATTTGCTTGGAGCACATGTATTTTAAGTAAATCTTTTCCTGTTATCTATTAAACTCTGCATGCACCCCGTAAACGGCACACATTTCAGGGAACCATGGCTCGCTCCCTCTCCTTGTGGTGTTCTGCTGAGCTCTGAGCTCCTGCCCAGCTCTGGCCCTGAGGTGGAGAGGCTGAGTCTTACTTCCTGTTCGCCTCCATCATTTGTCCAGAGCACATCCTGCAGTGGTCTCAGCGTCTGAGAAGCTGCGTCAGTGGAAGGTGTGGAGTGCCTCGCCCCTTCCCCCCCCGCGTGCCTCGCCCCTTCCCCCCGCGTGCCTCGCCCCTTCCCCCGCGTGCCTCGCCCCTTCCCCGCGTGCCTCACCCCTTCCCCCGCGTGCCTCGCCCCTTCCCCGCGTGCCTCGCCCGTCCCCCGCGCGCCTCGCCCCGTCCCTTGCGTGTCTCACCCCGTCTGTCTCCTGTGTGTCTAGTGCAGATGGCACAAAGCTCTCAGCCTGGGGTGGTCACCATCCTCTTCCATGCTCCTCCTGCCCATTGCTCTCCAGGGACCGATGGTGAATCTCTCATGTTCTGGATGGTGGAGCTTCCTACAACAGGAACAGGAAAACGTTCTCTCTGCCCTCTGTTCTGTCAGAATGGAGTTATGAAATAAGCCTCTCGCATACCAGTGAGCATAAAGTATATAGGAACAGATTCCTTGCACGGGGGGACATCACAGGAAGAAGCGGGCTTGGCACCATCTAGGGGAGTGTGCCCTTTTCCCTCTTCTGCTTTCTCTAGTCCTCTCTCTCCTCCCCAGTACCCAAGGCCTTTGCTCTGAGCTACAACCCCAGTCCTTTAACTGTCTGTGTTTGTTGGTTTAGTTGGGATATAGGGTCTGCTGAGGCTCTCAAATGTGCTCTACCTGCTGCAGCCTCCTGGAATGCTGAGCGGGCAGGCGGGCTCTCCTGTGTCAGGTCAGATGACTTCTTCATAAGGGAGAGGGGCAAAGAATGCTCAGGTCAGCAAGGGCAGAAGATGTAGAGCCGAGATGACTGGCCCTCTGAGCACAGGCAGCAGTGGTGACAGGTGTGTCTGGGACGATGTCCACTGGCTGGTGACAACCCAGAGTGGAAGCTGTGGCAGGCAGGTCCTTCTGCAGGATTGGTGGTGCGCAGGTAAAGGGACTCCAGAGACAGGTCCTGAGCCTGTGGACCCTGCGCCCTCCCCGTTGGAGGAACAGTGGGACACACTAGGTACTTGGGATGGCCTTCCTTCAACCCCTCCCTCAGTGTGCTGCCTCCTTGGGCAAGGACACGTCAGGAGCCGTGCCAGGGCAGATGGCAGCGGGCACTCCTGGGGGCATGTGTGCATCTGTCGGTGCCCTCGTATGGCTCCTGCCCTCATGGAGCAGGTGTGGGTATGAACTGAAAATCGTGTTGGGCATGGCACCCAGGGGACTCCTGCTGCCTGGGCTGCCTGCAGACATCTGAGGTGTTCTCACCCCCGAGCCCTCTCCCTGGTCCTTCTCTCCAGGACAGAGGTTGTTTGTTTGTTTGTTTCAGACTGAACTCAGGACCCTGAGCTTACCAGGCAAGCACTTATTCTACTGAGCTATCTCTCTGGCCCCCCATGACAGAGTTTTGCCTTCTGTATCTCCCTCAAATGTTCTGAAATTTTCAGTATTTTGTTGAATTGTTCTGGTCCTTCTCCATCTGAAAATTGCACTTTAGTGCAACCTTTCTTTCTTTCCTTCCTTCCTTCTTTTTTTTTTTCCAGAACCAGGGATTGAACTTGCCAGGGAAGCACTTATTCTACTGAGCCATCTCCCTGGCCCATTTTCCTCTTATTTTAAGTCTACGAGTAAGTGTAAAAAGCAGAACTGAAAACCAGTCTCTCTGAAATGGTGAGGTTGACCAGCAGTCTTTAAATGCTATCCCTCCTGTCGCTGGCTGGGTCCGTTGGGAGTCCGTTCTCCTTCCTTGCATCTCTTTTTCCATTCCTATCAGATATCAGAATCACAAGGGGCCAGGGAGATGGCTCAATAGAATAAGCATTTCCCCAGCAAGCATAAGGACCTGAGTTCAATCCCCAGTTTTGCGGGAAAAAAAAAAATCGTATCTGCCGTCTGTTCTTCTTTCTCACATGTGGAAATGAAATGTGCATGAAACTTCACTTAGCAGTAGGAAGCAAGGGCAAACCCATGCCCAATTCTGCCAAATTTTGAGGCCTGTCTTCTCTGTACCATCTCTTTTACTTCTTTTCCTATTGAGTAGAAAACTATCAACTTCTATGTGATTATGCTCAAGTGTATTATGGTAAGTGAAGATGTTTGCCAACCTTATGAACAATAGACGTTAAATATCATCCTAAAAACTTGGCGATATAACTTAAATATGAACTTTATTAGATAAAGGAACTTCCCTGGGCCTATGGCCTCTGGTCCGATGAGGCTGGCCAAGTCACAGTGCACTGGTGCAGCTAACGAGCAGTCCTGTGTATTGCCCGGACACACGAGTCATGATAAAGCTTTGCTGAGAAATAGCTAAGAGGAAAAACACTTGCTGCTATTCCTAACTGCTGAGCTGAGTAGGAAAGATGCTGCCCACCTGCCACCACCTATAACCCCCATCAGGAGGAGGAGAAGCAGCCCTTTCCAAACATTAGCAGCTGCCTTGTCCATCTCCCTGCCCTGATGGGCTCGGTCTGGGCGCTTCCCAGGACTGCGATGGAAGAGCCCTTCCTAAGGGTCCCGAGATTTCTCTTTCGGCTGGCAATGGATCGAGATCAATAGGAAACTGAATCACTAGAGAAGTGAACCCGGGAACAGCAATGCCCACGAGAACCACATGTGGGAGAACGGCGTAGGGGGAAGCCGTAGCAGGGGTCAGGGCTTCTCCAAAGTCGTACTCTGACACACATGAAACAAACCTCTTGATTTAATATTAGTGTCTGATTTGCCTGAACACATGGCTCCTGATGATGCAGTCTATAAGTCTTGGGGAGAGAGACATGACCAGAGCTGAGGGATCCCCACCCTTCCTGTAAGCCAGTGTGGGGTGCAGTATCCTTGGGTTCCCTCCAGGCACAGGTCAGAGTCCCCCTGAACAGCAGGTTTGGGGTCCAGGGCTGGGGACCTGTACGGTTGTTGTTCTCCCCCAGCTCTTGCACTGTCTGCCTCTGGGAATCTGGGTGCCTGTCTCAACTCGCCCCTCCTCCCACCCCCACCAAAGCCCCCCTCAGTGTCCTCCTCCCTGTCTCTGTAAAAGGCACATCACCATACTTTATGTCGCTGCCACATTGGTCCCGATCTCACCCAGAAGGTTAAAAGAGATGAGGCGGAAAAGACCAGGGTCTCTTGTCCCCTGGGAAGTCACCAGCCCCATGTCCAGGACTCACAGAGGACCCAGCCCTTCCACTCCTCAAGCCCCCAACAGCAAAAGTGGAGGAGGAACTTTAACTCCTGGACGCTAGGGCCACCATGGTGAGGAGGAGTGACCATCACCGGCGACAATGTCATCACATGACATCAAACTCTGTTGCCCCCAGATTTTGTTATTGAGTACTGCATAGTATTATTTATTTATTTATTTATTTATTTATTTATTTATTTATTTTTATGGTACTAGGGATTGAACTCAGAACACTGTGCTTGCCAGGGAAGTGCTTATTCTACTGAGCTATCTCCCCGGCCCCAATATTTTTAAATTTAAAATATTAAATAGACATAATATTTTCTCTTTTGCCTGCTTCAACTCTTAAATAGTAAACATAAAAGTAGTATCTTAAAATAGGTCTTTCTTTTTTTCAAATACATAGCAGATGGAGCATAGAAGACAGAAAACACTCAAGCTGGGAATCAGGAAAAAAATACTTTGTAGCATCAAATAAATTCTCAGGCCAGAGCTCTGCTTCCGTGTGTTCCTACAAATAGTCTTCAATCTTAGCGCTTTTTTCTTCCTGCCCTACTGAGCACACATGCCCAGGGACAACGGGCTGAGTTTCCTGGGTTTTTGATTTAGCATTTAGTTTTTCTAGCAGAGGCGGTCTGGGCCTCATAAAGCAGGAGTGTGTGTTACTATCCATGCTGGTCATCAGCGATAAGGAAGCGTGACGTGGTTCAGCCTGCTCGTGGATACTGGGGAGCTGATGGAGGCGTGTGGGAAGCAGTCCCTGCTGGGAGGGCCGCAGGAGGAGGACCCCCGAGCTGCCTGCTGCGCCGGGCGGCTGCAGTACGGGCTGCCTCTGGAGTGTCTTGAGCCGTTACCAGGCTCCTCGTGTTCCACTTCCCACCCCTTGATACATATATAATTATATCTAGAGAACAAGCAGAAAATGTTCTGTCTCTAATCACAGATGTCAAGTGCAGGACCGAGGGTTGGAGAGGTGCAGGAGCGACGCCGCAAGCCGTCTGGGAAGAGCCTGTCGCTGTCCTTTTCTTCTTATTGGTGAAGTTTGCAGTGCTTAGCACTTAGGTTTGTCCCGGGCAATTGGTCCGTCTGCCCAGGTCTGTCAATGTGGAAATCAAAGACACTTTTGCTTCAGTTCAAGCAGTTTCTCCCTGCACAGCAGGAAAATCTGGATCCCATAAAATGCATAAAGTCAGACTCCATTAATTGATCTGCCGCATCATGGAAGTCTTTGGATTTTTAATGCAATAACTGTAAAACACACATTTAAAAAAAGTCAGTGGCAAGATGAAGTCTAAAAATTAAAACCAAAAGGATTATATCTTCAAAAGACTTTCAGAAGAAATTCCATTTTGGAGCTGTGTAGTGATTCTGTTTAGTTAATGCTTTAAAACATTTCCATTTTTAAAATATGGAAATTGTCTGATAACAAAGATAGTTAATGGTACCCTTAAGTGTTGGGCTGTACACTTTTGTAAATTTAATGGGAAGTTAACAAAAATGTTCTTTTTACGCAGCTAACGTGCGTGGATAAGGAAGAGCATGTGGCCATAATGTCAGCGGCTCTCGTGGAGGGCCGGAATCTGCTTTCCTCTTTCAGGCTCTATCTCAAAATCTAGAGATTGCAGATTGTGTTGCTCTGCAGAACAAAAGAAAATGAAAATCTATCTAAAGAAAATGAAATGAGCGGCGAAGGTGTCCGTTCTAAGCATTCCATGTCGCGCAGGGCTTCTCGCGGGGGAGCTCACGCGCCCAGCGTGGGCCCCCGAGTCCACGCGCCACAGGGATCTCCCTTCTCGCGTCAGTCTCTAGTCAGAGCAAAGGTGGGAATGTGCTGACAAAACAGCTTTCTCGTCTCAGCGAAGACACCGAAACGGCCGAGAGCCAGAAACCGGCAGGCAGGCATCAAACAGCGTCCTAATGTAGATGGATTTTTAGATCCGTTGTTTTGGAGCAAGCAGGGCAGCACCTCCTTTCTGTCAGGGCAAACACTGTGTCTGGCTTTCTCTAAGATGCGCTCCTCCAAACTGCTTGGCGAAGGCGACAGCAAGCGCGCCCTGGGGAGGTGGTGCTTGAACGCGCGGCGAGTCCGAGCTCCTGGCTTGCGTCCTGCCAGCCTTTGCGTCCTCGGGGAAGTGGACTTGGGCAGCTTCCCTTGCTGGGCGCAGTGCCTGGCACCCACAGCCCGGAGCACAGGAGGCTTCCTGGTCTCATCTTCAGTCCATGGTCGGCGGCTCCGAGTTGGCATCGTGGTGGCAGGGTGAAGAGGGCCACAGTGGCTCGGTCGGCCGTGGTCCTCCTGCCGAGCTGGGGACAGTGCCAGATGGAAAGGGAGGGGCCAGAGACCCCAAGGCCACCCTCCACTACCCCCAGACTCAGCAGGACAGTGCTCCGGCCCTGCCAGGAGTTTCTCGATGCAAGAACACAATCAGCCTGGCTACTGGCAGAAGGGCACATGCACGGCGTGGTTCTTGGGCCTCTTAAGGTGGAAATCAGCGCCAGCCCTGCTAGGCTCTGAGTGACTTGTGCAGTCTGAAACTCATGCCGTCTTCTAATGCCTGCTGTGAGGTATGGGGGGGGAGTAGTTTCATTGTGGTGCTCAGAGTGGGGTACGGGGAAGGGCCAATGCAGGCAGCAGCCTGGAGTCCAGGAGCTAAACCTGCTGGTTCTGAGAAGAGCGACAGGAAAGGCCCGAAATATACACTCCCTGTGAGCCATGACCCTGAGCCACCTGGAAGAACATCTTCACGTGGCCCATCCCTGAGTGTGTTTGCGTACTGGCCCTTCTGGAGCTGCCTAGTATCACGGTTAAAATCCCTCTTGGTGTTTTTTAATCACCAGAATTTTTCTTGGTTCACATCTTTGTTATCTCCCTCTCAGCTGAGTCAAGCAGAGATAAGAGAAGGGGAGAGGAGGGCAGCCTTAACCCGCAATCTTGATCATTTGTTTTGTATGTATACATGATTGTTTCTGTTTGTTTTGTTTTAGGCAGGGTCTCCCTACGTAATTGAACCTGGCCTTGAACTTTCTCCTTTAGCACAGGCTGGCCTGGAACTCACAGGGATTCTCCTGCCTCAGCCTCCCGAGGGCTGGGATGGCAGGTGTGCACCACCAAGCCTGGCGACCATGCGTTTACACATAGCATCCACTAACACTTTCTGATGTTCCTGAAGATCTCTTCCTTGCAGAGGCCTGACTTCGGCGTGTGCTCCTCATTTTGCTTCTTTTCGTCCCTTGAAAAGTTCTATGCTGCGTGTACGCTCTCGCTTCTCAGCTGTGACCTTCCTGCGTCTTGAAGCGCGGTGTTGGGTGGTTACTGCCTCCGTAAATTTTCCTCCCATCGCAGTGTCTTTTTCCTCAGTGATGTCGTGGACCTCATGGAACGCTGCGATGGGCGTTGCTTTCTCTACAGTGTTCTGTCAGTGTTTTCACTTCAGCCAGGAAGGAATCGCGCCCTCCTCAGTCCTTCTCTTCCTTCTTTCCTCTCTCCTGTCCTTCTGTCTTTGTCCTGTGGCTCACAACCTACTTCCTGTATTAGTGGCTTTGATTTTTCAAACCACTCCTACAATATTCTTAAATGCTTTACTGAATGACTGACAATTTAACTCCATTCTTTCTCTATTCCCTGTTTGTTCTATGATAATACTTTGCTTGGCTTTGTGTTTCCACGGGGTTGCACTGTGTAGTTCAAACTTTGCTGGAGTTATATGTAGCCCAACCTGGTCAGGAACGCAGGGCGACCCTCCTGCCTCAGCCTCCATCATGCTGTGATTCTGGGGGTGCGTGCGTCCACGTGGCCAGCTGCGTTCTCTCTCCGGTGCTGTTGCTTACACATCAGCTCGGCTTCCTCCATGTGCTGCTTCAGCTTGTCACCTCTGGGTCTGTCCTCCTCACCCGCTGCACGTCCTTTGCACCCCCGTCAGCTCTTCATTTTGATTGCAGACCTTGCGTCTCCGCTGCAGTGAGCACCTGCTTGTGGAGTCTTGTGTGCACGTGGCTTCAGAATGCCTTTAATGTCTTCGGCTGTAGTCACTTGTATCCTGCCTCACTCTTATGTGTGCTGTCAACGTGAGCACAATGCGTCCTGTACGCCTTATTAACTCTGCTGTTCATGCAGCTGTCTTCTCTGGATTTTTCCATGTATTATTGAGATGTTTTACTGTGATCTCTTGTGGTTCAAATTGCTCTTTAGAAGACCCAGAGAACAACGCTGCAGTGTTTTGTTTGACACCGGAGCTGCGTTTACTTCACTCTGTAGTCGGAAGAGACCGTCTTGGTCCATTGCTGGAACGCTCACCGCCCCACTCCTGACTTTCTGTTGCCAGAGGTCAGTGCCGTGTTTGTGGGGACCGCGTGAACATACGAACACATGCCTGCACTTCCCAAAGACCCTCCGGGCAGCTGCAGAGGTGCCAGGACAGGGGTCCTGCACGGCGTGCCCAGCTGCTTTGTTGGATACATTTCCTTTATGATGAGCATCTTGCCCGTCATCCTGATGGGGTAGAGAAATCCCAGCTTACTGTTTCGTGTACAAAATCATATTTTGATTCCAGTTGATTGCCTTGTGCGAAGCCCGTGTGCTGCTCTCGCTCGAGGACCAAGGCCCTGGCCACCACCAGTGCCTGGCCGCTCCCCGCGCCCCCGTGCCCTCTGCCGGGACCCCACCTGT
>NW_004524851.1:2075277-2094433 GCF_000260255.1 Octodon degus
TGCGCTCTGCCGGGACCCCACCTGTGCCTGGCCGCTCCCCCCGCCCCCATGCGCTCTGCCGGGACCCCACCTGTGCCTGGCCGCTCCCCCGCCCCATGCGCTCTGCCGGGACCCCACCTGTGCCTGGCCGCTCCCTCCGCCCCCGTGCCCTCTGCCGGGACCCCACCTGTGCCTGGCCGCTCCCCCCGCCCCCGTGCGCTCTGCGGGACCCCACCTGACTCCTTGACGGATTCCAATAAAAGCTGCGAGCATCTTGAGAGGAGGTGTTTTGTTCCTCGGAGAACACTGGGTCATCCCAGAGCCCCTCAGCTAAACATCTGTCTCTCTCTGTCCTTCTGTCTCATCCCTGTGCCATACTGCCCAGTGGGCAGACTCACACCCTCCACAGGGGTTTTGTTATTACATTTGATACCAGTCTCATGCCCTGATATCACAGAACGTTTTTAGGTATAGATCTGTGAACCAAAAGGGCAAAATATGTATGTGTAGCTATACGAATGAGTGAGTGGTAAATATAGAATATTTTGTCACTGGATGAAAACTTGGCTATAATATAAAATGACCACAAATTCTCCAACTGAGTTGTTTTTATAAAGGAATACAAGTGCCATGCACTGTCACTGTTGGAAAACACCAGGGGACCTCACCGTCCACCTGCCTGCCTGTTCCCCATCCTCCCGCTCCTTGGCAGGGCCTCAAGACAAGCACGGGAGTGAAGCTGCCCCGGACCATGGCCGAGGAGGCATCCCAGGGAGTCGTGTGGGGTGCTTGGGTGCTGACCGCACTTCCTGCAGCATCCATGGGCCTAGTTGGAACCACTAGGAGCACAGCCCAAGGGGCTTGCTACGGTGGCGTCTACACGTCGCCCCAAAGCCTTCTGCAGTTGGGGGGAAGGGGTGCTTTTGAGGTACCTGCATCTATATAAGGGTATAAATTGTATCCAATTCCTCAGCAGAAATCATGCAAGCAAAGAAAATATATAGTAAAATCAGAGGAAAACCAGCCACAAATAAAACAGTCAATACCTTAAATTCTGTATTATCAAAATTTCCCATCCGTGATAAAGGACAAAAACTTTCTCAGACAAGCTACTGGTGACACCATCTGAAGGAAAACTGTACTAAAAGTAATACTACATTCTTTTTTTTTGGTGGAACGGGGGATTGAACTCAGGCCCTTGTGCTTGCCAGACACGAACTTATTCTACTGAGCTATCTCCCCAGCCCCCTATACTGAATTCTTTATGAAAAATAATAGCAGCCATAAATTCAAAAAGATATTCAGAAAGAAACAAAGTACATCAGAGAAGAAGTAGTGACGGTAAAGAAAAGCCTTTTATTTTTCTAATTCCTAATCCATAGAAGGAAAACAGAATAATTTGGACAGGGCTGTGACAATTAATAAAGAATAATCCTCTAAAAAGAAGCCACAAGACCCAGATGATGAATTCCCCAAAACCGTATCCAGGAAGCTGCAGCAGTTGTTCATGGTCCCTTCTAGGGACACTTGCATTTCTCTAACATGAAAGCCAGACTGTGACATTCATGAGGCAAACCTTGGGCAATATAGCACATAAACTCAGATAAAAAAAACTCAAAAAATTTTAGTAGATTGAGCATAAAAGTATATAAAGACTCATTCTCTAAAATAAGATGAGAATTAAAGCAGGCAGGACTAACTCATGATTTGCAATTGAATCCATGTGATGCATCACATGAGTAGTCTATACTGATGGTGAGATGCAGAGATGCAGAAGGAGGAAAGACCACAGTGAGGAAAGAAAGAAAAGGGAAGGGGAGGAGGGGGAGGAGGGGGAGGAGAGGGAGGGGAGGAGGGGGAGGGATCCTTCAAGGCTCCCAGCGCTCAATTCCCACAAGTACATCAAGACAAAACATGAAGCACGGGAGTATTCAAGAAATGATCGACAAGTGGCCCAGAGAAAAGCCATTCAGGTTTATCTGAATGATTTTTGACAACAAGGAAGGAAAATTTAACAGAGAAACGTCTTTCTTTTCAACAAGTGACTCCAGAATAAGTGGATTCCCCTGTGCCAAAACTGCCATGGACACAGATGCTCCTCAAGCCTTTCCCGGAAAGCAACGTTAGCTGTACTTCATGGAGCATGCGTAGGCTGAGCTCCGATGCTCTGGGGTTGAAGGCAGCAGCATCCACGATGACATCAGGAGCAACCCCCGAGAAAGTCTCCAAGTTCCTGGCTACATAGCAACACTTCGGATAAAACACAAAAGGGAGAAAATGTTAATTTGGACCCTTATAACAAAACCAAAATCTGTTCCGCAAAAGATGCTTTAAGAAAATGAAAGGAAAACCCACAGACAAGGAGAAGGCAATTACAGACACCATTCTGATTGTGGGCCTGTATGTAAAACTTTCAAAATTCTTAAAGTCCAATAAGAAGAAATCAAAAGCCCTATTTTAAAAAGTAGGTTGATATGCAAATAGGTATTTCACCAAAAGTAATGTGCACATAAAATAAGTGCATGAAAATGAGCCACAAGGAAACTGAAAATTGCAGTCAAAAATGAGACACCACTCTGCCTGAGAGCAACTGAATCCCAGCCTGCGGAGGGGCCACGTCCTGCATCCATGCGGGGGTCCAGTGCCCCTTAGCGTGGACAGGCCCTGTGGACTGCGGCTGCTGGGGTATGCAGAGGCGTGTGCCCACGACTGCAGACACTCAGAGGAACTGGCTGTGCCCCATAAGTCATGCCAGTCTCCTCCGACCAGCTGAAGTCTGAAGAGAGGGGAGTTGTCCCCAAGTGGGCTACAGACTCCAGAGTCTCTGCCCTACTTGGGCTTCTCGGAAATCTCAGCCCCTGGCCGCCAGCACTTGCCTCTGCTCCTATCCTGTCTGGTGGGGCTGCGGATGCAAGTTGCCCAGTCCACAGTTCCAACTAACAACCCACTGACGCGCCTCTTTCTCCCTCTACTGACCTTTTCTCCCTCTCTTTCTCTTGCCGTGGTCCTTCTGTCCACATGCTTCTCTTTCATTTCTCTTTAATCTTTTGATCCTTTTCCAATAAGATCCTAATCTTATTGATCCCTCTGAGAATCCTGGCTGCTGGCCAGAACAACTGCTCAGGAGGATTCCTGGCCCAGGCCTCACGTGGACTGCAGGAGCACAGGTGGATTCACAAGCACATAGTGGGCCTGGCAGCTTCTTACAGAGCTCCACATACACTTCTCTTACCATCCTGCAAGGGTCTCCTTCGTACTTTCTGGACTCATAAGAAAATTTCTGTCCATAGAAACTTGTACGCACTAAGAAGTAAAATAATTGACATGTGCTCTATGCATGACACATTATCCATGACATGTAAGTTATCTGTGATGAGCGAAATAATTGTCCTACAAACAGGAACTAAGGAATGAAGGTGCACATAGCATCTTATTCAGAATGATCAAAAAGGGCAACCCCAGGCCCTTCAAAGAAGCCATGAGTAGGCAGACCCACACGTTCAAAGAGGTATCTTCAGTGACCCCTCATTGTTCCAGCCAAGAGATGAAATAAAAATGAATTAACAGGGTACACACATGAATCTGTGTGTGTGTGTGTGTGTGTGTGTGTGAGAGAGAGAGAGAGAGAGAGGGAGAAGAAGAGGGAAAGTGAGAGAGAGAGACAGAGAGAGAGAGAGAGAGAGAGCCCTGGGGCTGTCTCAGTTACTCTTCTTTCCTTGCTGGGACAAGTACCCAACACCCAGGATTAAGGAAAGAAATATTTATTGTTTATTTAGCTCACAGTTTGTGGAGGTTTCAGTCCACACCCAGCTGGCTCCAAGGCAGAGCGCCACACGGCTGAAGGCAGCAATTCGTGGTGGCAGAATGCAGCAAAGAACAAAGGGAGGGGCAGGCCGGTGGCAGCAGCAGAGCAAGACCCTCTCCCTTCTGCTGCCTTCGGGCTGTCCGCCCCAGGGTGGGTGCAGCACTCACACCTGTAGCCCAGCACTGGATCAGGGATTAATCACACACCTCAGAACCCCACCCCAGTGACTGCGTGAGGCTTTGGGGGACACCTAGGTACAAACCACAACAGGAGCCTTCAAGTAGCGCCACATACCCAGGCCACTTTTTTATTTTATTTTTTGTCATTTCTCATTTGGAGACAGAGTCCCACTGAGTGGCTGAATTGGCTGAGCTGAGCTCCTAATCGCAAGCCTCCCCCTGCAGCTCCTGCGCAGATACCTGTGACTGAAGCCACGTGCCACAAGGTCAGGCTTAGGCATGAAGAGCACAGTGGCGAGCAGCAGAAGCCACTCTGAAGAGACCATCCCGACGCATGGGTCAGTCCTGCGAATAACCACAGAGAAATGAGACATCAATCTTTCCGTCTCTAAAAATTACTTTTCACCATTAAAATTTTCCTTTGTGCCACCACTGCCCTTAACCAAGGTCGCTGGCCAGCTCCCAGGGCCAGCGTGGCTTCCCTGGCGCTCTGCACCCCGTTGGCCTCCCCAGAGTCTCAGCTGGTGTGACTCTCGGTTCCACGCGGTCCTTTCTGCAACCGGCTGGTTCCTGGTCACTGAGGTCAGCTCCTACGCTTGAGTGAAAATTTTCCCATATTCACTTTTAAACTTTTCAAAACTGTGCCCTCAGTGTTTTCTTCCCTATAATTTTATTTCATAGTAAGTTCTGTCCACAGAATTATTTTCTAAAAGAAAACTCTGGCATTTCTTTCTCCTGCTTTATAAACTTTTTAGGCCTAATCTAGCAGCTGCAGCTCTAATCCCAAACCCCAAGACCGTTCTCCCAAACGTACTTATTATTTCCTGGTGTCCCTCCAGACCTCTCAGGTCACAGGGCCTGTGTCCCACTCTGGGACACTGCTTCCCTCCCCAGACCTCCCGGGCCTTGTCCACGGCGTTCCTAACCCTGACCTCTCCTGCCCGAAACTCCGTGCTGCAGCAGAGACGCAGGCTGGAGGACAGCACCGCCCCACAGGCATTCAGGAGGCATCAGCAGCGCGCCTCTTTCTCCACATTGTCACTGCTGCGCCTGGTGGAAGGACGCAGGGTCCCGCTGCAGTCTGAATAGCTATCAATTGACCTGTGACAGGGAAGGAAAAGCTGCTCATTTCTGCTACAAATGCTTTCTGGAATTTTCAAGTTAAATTTCTTATTGACCAACATGACAAGATTATTTTTTTTTCTGAATCAAATACAATAAAATTTATATAACTTTCATTGAACAAGTAGACAGTCTTCTGTTGGTGGTTCTGCGAACCTAGTTTTCAAATGGTTTCATATAAATGACCATCGCTCTTGTAAGTTACTTAGTGATTGTTGTATAACAGATTTATTAATTGTGTTTACTGATTAAAAACCACACCACCTGGGTGTTTTACAAATACTTAACTTTCACAGCATTACTTTCCAAACTGCCTCAGTAATTCCACATTATCATGCAAACTGGAAGCTCCAGTTGCCAAAGAGCCTGCTTCTCTATGCTAGTGAGCTTTGGAATCTGAAGTTCTCATCAGCTTGTCCTGCTGAAAAAATAAGATGGACCAAGAACACCCTCCTGTACTCTGCTGCAAAATAACCGTCTGAACATGGTTTCGCTTGAATCACCCTCACCTTATAATTTCCTTTCACGTCCTTGTCCCTGTGATAAAAACCTTGGCAGAAAAAGAGATTCAAAGGGACACCCTTGGGACCTTCGCTGTTCCCTTCACAGACTTCTCTCTCGCTGTCCTGCACGTGGTAAGGCCACTGTCGTCCTCTCCAGAAAGCTCTCACCAGAAAGTAGAAAACGGTGTCTTCTGGGAGTCTGGGGCAGATCACCAGTCTCAGGTATCTCGGAGAAGGAGTTTCTAGTCTGCAGCTACTTTCAGTAAAGTTCTAGGGACCCAGTCTGGTGGACTCAGCCACAACCACACGTCTACGTCTTCAAGCAGATACCAAGTCCAGCTGTCTGAGAATAAAAAGCCACAGCTGTAGCCGAGCTGTGGGGCAGGGCAAGCACAGTCTCCACGGACCACGTGCCTGAGGTGGGAGCAGGTCTCCCTCAGGAAAGAACAGGGCTGCCCCCGCATGAAGAGGACAGGAAGGAGCTGACCTGGCTGAATTGCCTGTAGCCCTCTGCACAGGGACGGCGCAGCGCTGCCCTGGAGGTCCGATCCGAGAGTCCTCAGTGTGCACCTGGGCTCGGGACTCTCATCTGTTTCTGGTGCGTCCTGGCCCATGTGACTTGGGTACCCGATGCCTGGGTGTCTTTAGGCATGAGTGAACAATGTCGCCAGCATCTGCCGGTGAGCTTGCCGGAGTAAGCCGCACCAGGTGTGCTTCACGACAGGAGCAGCAGGAGCCCAGCCACATGAGGCTTAAAGCTTACAATTCGGACACAACAGAACCAGCTGCCTCATCGCTAAGGTTGCTGAAGGAAAAAGAATCACTGACAAAAGTTATCCTTTGAAGACTCTAAGTGCAAGACACAGGGACCGTTTCTTAATTTTGTTCTATTTCCTTCAAATAATGAAATGAACCTACTTACGTTTAAGTTGCAAACGTCTAAAGGCAGAGAAGCCTTAAGAGTTATTTAGCTGAATTCTCATTATTCCTAAACCAACACTACTGAGAGGTGCTAAATTATTTTTATTTTATTTTATTTTTTGTATTTTAGGGAAGGGTCTACAGGATGTTCAGGGTCTCACTACTAGATTGGCCTCGTAGTGATCTTCCTGTTTACAGCCTCCCAAGAGCTGGGATTACAGGCGCCCACCACCGCGCCCAGTCTCTGTTACTGTCTCAGCATGTCCTGGGGGCGGGGCTGGCACGGCAGTCCTGGGGATCAGCCCTCGGCCCCTGCGCCTGCTTACAGACGCTTTCATCCTCTGAGCTAGTTGGCCATCCCCGAGAAATGCTAACTTATGATTTCACCTGAACAGTCATTGTAACAAAATATTCACTTCTTGGTGTGGACTTTCTCATCCCCAGCAAGGCTGCGCAAGCTGTCAAGTGGCAGGCATGAGTTTGGAATCAACTGTTCAGTCCAGAGTGAGAAAGACTATGAAGAACCCAAAGCCGATCTCTCTTGTGGTGTGTCCCTTGATCCTATCACTTTCTGAGCTTGTGCAGCGGACTTCACAGCTGCATCTGACGCCTACTTTGCTCTCTCTTCTCAGCAAGTGTGGCGTTCTCCTGGCCTCTTTAGCTGACACTCTTCCGGAATGAATATTCCTTTGTTTTAATTGTTCTCGAGTTGGGTGTTGCATTGAAAATGTTTCAGCCTTTTGACCAGTATTCCAACAAACCTAATTATCACTTCATTTGACATTGCAAATTAGCTTTCAGCGAAAGGTACTACTGCGTTCTGCTTAAGATTGTTCTTCTTTGGTGAGCATTATCTTATAATAAAATTAGTCTTTACTCGATAGCAGCTTGGTGGTTGTGTGTGGTAGCTTTCTGTCGCTGTGACAGAACACTTGGGATCAGTAAAATTAAAAAGGGGAACGTTTATTTGGGCCCGTGGCTTTAGCTGCTTCCCTTCCTGGGCACGTGGCCCCATGACTGCACGCCTGTGGTGCTCCACTCGGTCCATGCTGGCAGGGAGCTCAGACCTGGAAGGCCAAGAGAGGGAGGGAAAGGGCCTGGGTCCCGCGGTGCTCCCGGGACGCCCCGGCCTGGCTTCTTCCCCCAGAGCCTCAGGTGTAAAGGGTGCCTCCTCCTCCCGTACTGAGCAAGCCTTCAGCACCTGCTCACTAGGAGGATGTTCCAGACGCACACCATGGCGACACAGGCTGAGGCTGTGGACTCGGCCACTGGGCCTCAGTGCCACGAGCCACCACGCTTCCTGACAGGGCCACAGAAAGGATGGACCATTAGCGGGGTTCTTAATCGCCATGAAAGCACGCCTTATCTCTGCAAAGCCCTCTTGGGTCCACAGCAGCCGGAGAAGGTCCCAGAACAGGAGACGGGAAGGGCTTCCTGACTGGGATTCCAGGATCAAAGGCTAGAGAAGTTGGAATTTCTTCAGGACTTCTATTAAGCTCTTTTTAGAAAGTTTCACAAGCACTTTCTTTTTACCAAGCAACTTTGCAGAACTTGGCTGTATTATTAACGAGGGAAAGAGAATGCATGTAAATTATTTCTATTCTCAGTTCTTAAATTTCATAATAGCTTTTCAGCACTAATGATTTTAGGAAAAATGCTCAATTATTTTGTCAAGAACAAAGTCAGAACTTTTGTGACTAATAGCACTTAAACATGAATGATTCTAAATTGCTGTAGCAAACTACTGTTTTAGAGATGGCAGCTAAAACACACTGTCACAGACACTCTTATGTCTGAGCCGCATCAAGCACAAACTGTGCTGCATTTTCTTACTGCCGGGCACACTCCCAGCCCCAGAACTTTTCCGTGTACATAATGGGAGGGAAAAACTGAACACTTTCCCCTGTACTTTCTCTCTGAAAGAGTCTGAGAGTCTCGAGGCTCCTTCCAGGAGCCAGACTGGAGCTGTGGTGGGCACAGTGAAAACAAACATCACTAAAGGAGACGGACTGGGGAGCTACTTTGTAGTCCTTAACAAGTGCTTTTCATGGACTCTGAAGTCCGACTTCCACAAAAGGTCGCCTTCTGGCTTGAAGAGCAGCAGCCTGCCTCTCTACAGATCCTGAAAATTATGCCGGCACATTAACTATTATGTTTCCTTATATGCTGGTTTAGAATTGCTCCGTATGTTCAAACTCCAGCTCTTAGTTGTTTTACAAGGGAACCAAGGAAGGATACTAACTTAAATAAATTCTATCAAAGATGTCCTCCTTCTTCCCTGGCAATAGATCTTTGTATAATTATTCTGTAATTAGAATCTCCCATCAAGTTGTAGGAATGCTGATTAGCTAGTAAAGAATCTCCCTAAATCAGAAAGACAGGGCTCACCACTGTTCTCTTGTGACATTGCTCCCCTTTTTTCTCTTACAATGAGGATGACCCAAAATAATGGGGAAGATCTATCGCTGATTTAGTGTTTGCAGATTTAGCAAATGGAAGTACAGGGCACAGAGTGTCCTATTCAGTATTTGAGGCCTATTTTTACTACAAATGTGTTTTTCCTTCTCTTTCACAGTCATCGTCCTGCACACTCCCTGCCGGGTCCCAGGTGGCTCTGTGTGCGTCACTATGGTCACTGGAGAACATGTGACAGACAAGGGTGACCTCCCGCGGGTGACTTCCTGCGGGTGGCCCGGACAGGGGAGCAGCAGCAGCTGTGGAGGGAGATTCTTAATTCTCCAAGCCGCGCTGAGAGGACTGACTGATGTCTGATGTGAAGATCAAAGTGAAGCGGAGCGACAGCGCCGAGGTTACCCTTGCAAACTTGAACAGGGATGCACTGTCCCGGACAGGAGGGAACCAGGAGGCCCCCACCCAACTGTCCTCCTAACCTTTGGGTGGTCTACTTGTGGAATCCGAAATTGTTGAGTTGATATTTGAGCCAACTGGACTGATTCCATATTGGGGGAGCTTTGAATAAAATAACAATGCCTAGCCCCAGTGTGGCTTCTACATGCCACAGCAGAACCCAGGAATTCAGCCGCTGTCGGGGGCAGAGGACAGCCATGGTAGCAGCGGCGCGCCCAGCCCGGAAGACGGCGCCGGGGAGGCTCAGCATCCTGCAGCTGTGGGGTACAGGGTGTTCTGGGCAGTGCAGCTGAGGGGGCCTGAGTCCAGACCCCAGAAACGAGAACCAGTGCCGTGGAGAATCGCAAGCGGGGAGAAACAAGAGTCGGAGAGCCTTGGAGGCTGTCCATCAGAGCAGGAAGCATAAGCCGGCCCTGGAGGAAGACCCAGCCTGCCCACAGCTGCAAAAGCACGCGTGCTGCTTACCACGGAGGAGAGAGGGGAGGCAAGGCTGAGGCTTGGGGACAGAGGAAGCAGAGGGGCGCGGGCTGGAGCTAGCGAGCAGGCAGGTGTCCATGTGCGCTGCCCGGCCCAGCGCAGAGAGACCTGAGCCCGCAGAGCCCTGTCTCCACATCCTCTCTAACCTTCCTGTGCTGAGACCATGAGACTGAGCTGATGCCATGGGAGGGGGAGCCGTGGGAGGCATCTGGTGCTCACGGAGCCGCTCACAGAGGTAGAATGGTGTCAGCGCCCGGCCAGAGGGCACCCGAGGAGTCCCCCTTTCCTCAGGCCAGGACAGCCGCCTGCATCCGCAGCCAGGGCGTCTGGGAGGCAACTGGCCGCTGACCCCCTTCCTGCAGACCACGATAGGGGCCTCTCTGCTTTGTTCAGCATGTCTTGTTGAGCTGGGGTCTCACCTAGCTGTCAGGGTGGCTCTGAGCCCGGGGCCCAGGTCCCGCCTGCCTCAGCCTCCTGCCCACACTCCGCTGACTGCTGGTTTACACAAGGCCTCCTGTTCATGGTCGTCCTACCACACCCCACACCAAGGGGAACAGAGGCCATCGCTGGCCACCTTGGCACTGGTGCAAAACAAAGTAATACACAGAAAACAAAACATGTCCCATAATTCCGATCACCAGAAAACATTCTTGGTGACAAGAAGAAACAATATCCACTGAGCCATATTTTTCAAGATTGACAACGGATAAAATCCCAAAAAATGCATAGACTCACTTACTGCTGGCTCTTCAGGGAGCTGACAGTGATTAAGTGGGCATTAACACCAGCGAAGACGGCCATAAATCACATTATCTTTGTGACTTTATCTTTTTTCCACAAGATTTATGTTCTTGTCTTCAACTAATTCACCAATTAGGTAATTATTATCAAAATGTTCATATAATTTCTGTGATACTGCCAGTAATGATCCAAAGAACTTAAATGGTGAGCACAACTGTATTTAAAATGAAAAGCAGAGTAGTTGTATTTAAAGTGAAAAAAAAATTGAATAAAATTCTATTCAAGTCAAGCTAAAAGAAAAAAATAAGGAGTTAAAAAATATCTCCATGCTTTGTCATTTAACATCTTCAGAAATAATAAAGCTTTTCGGGGGGGGGGGCGACCAAATAGCTCAGCAGATTAAAGCTCCTGCAAGCAGGCGCAGGGCCTGCATAGGGCCAGGGGGTTCAATCCCCAGGCCTGCCCTGCTGGCCCTGCCCCCTGGGCGCGCTGAGATGGCAACTGAGATAGGGCATAGTGGCCTGTGCCTGTAATCCCAGCTCTTGGGAGGCTGTACACAGGCGGATCACTGCGAGTCCGATCTAGTAGTGAGACCCTGAACACCCTCTAGACCCTTCCCTAAAATTCAAAATAAATAAATAATTAAATTAAAATAATAAAGCTCTACCCAGGGCCGGGAGGTGCAGCGCTGCTCCGGCAGCCTCACTGCAGACAGAGGGGGCGCAGGCGGCTCCCCGCTCCTTCCTGGGGCACTGACCCGCCCAAAGCCGAGCTCCAGCCGCACGCCGCACAGTGGTGCTCCTGGCGGAGCAGGGCGCAGGCCGGGCGGGCGCTCCAGGGCGGGCGCTCCAGGGCAGGGTCACCGGCCGGCTCCCCGGAAGGCTCGCTCCCTCCCCTACACCGCCCACAGCTCGGGTGGGTGCAGGGCGAGGACCCCAGCCCTTCGCTCATGGATGACCCAGCAGATTTCTCCAAGCGAAACATCACTGCAGCGTGACTAAAACATCCCTGACCCCACCGAAAGGCTTTTTATTTTTAGATCATGGCTTAGAATTGTCAAAATAATGAGTTTTTCTTATAAAGCGAGATTTTACAAGTTTACACGGTACCGCTAACAAGAGCTGCGTCCTGATTACAGAAAGCCATTTCTAGCCCCTCAAAGGAACGCAATTATGCAGATTTATGTAAATCATATGCAAATCACCTCGAACATAAAGTGTGCAGAGAGGAGAGCAGCGTTCCCAGGCTGCGACTTGTCAGTCAGAAGCTGTTTACAGGGAAAGAATGCAAAGCCGGGCGCACACAAACGCTGGATGGCACAGGAAAAATGTTACTTCCTCCTTTGCTTTGGGAAAGAAAGACGCGCGAGCGCGGCAGCTACACTGCCCGGCAAGATCCGAGGTCTCCCTGCTCATCCCGAGCCCTGAGCAACGTGGGCGCTTCTAGCACCGAAGCAGCCGAGGCGGCGTGCCCGAGCGGGGCCTTGCGGGCCTGCGGGCTCTCGGTCTCTGTCTCTGTCTCTCGGCCTCTCTCGGCCTCGTAGACAGCAGGGACGCCCCAATTCCGGAGGCCACCGCCCGCGGTGGGGCTGCCGCGCGCGCTCCGCTCTCCTCCACCGAGCCTGGCGCCGGGCTCAGGCTGGCCCTGTCCAGGGGGCGCTGCGAGCTGCCTGGCGGCGAGTGGGTGACACTGCAGCCCAGCCGCAGGGGAGCCGGCTGGCCCAGGGGACAAGGACCGCTGTCCCCGGAGGCGCTCGCGGGAGCCTGAGCGCGCCTCTCCTGCACCGAGCGTGCGTGCGCCTGCTGCACTGCAGGAAGCGCTGCTCCGTGCAACGCGGAGCCCGCGGCTCCTGGCGGGTTTGCACATGGCCGCTCGCGGGCACACACACACAAACACACACACACAGAGGCTCGTGCACACACACACGTGCACACACACACGTGCACACACATATGCACACACATAAAAACATGTATGTGCACATTATCAAATATAAGATATATAGGATAAGATATACATATCCTAAAAAAGACATTACAACATAAATTTATTAATATGTGGTGTTAAAATCTGAACCAGTGATTATACCAGTAAAATTAAAGTAAATCTTTAAGTTTGGAAAGACAAAAAATTAGAATTGGGAGGGGTGGTTGAACAAGCAAGAAAGTAAATAACTCCAAGACGTGTCGTATGCATTTGCTGAGTGAGCAAAGACACGGAAGTAGAAGAAGAAAATAAGCGCGCAGGGGCTGGCGCGCTCCAGGGCAGGGCCGCGAGGAGCCCGGGAAGGCGCGCGCGCCTGGCGACCCGAAGCTGCAGCCCTGAACGCAGGCAGGCAGGTCCCCCGGAGCTCCCTTCTGACACATCCACAGACAGCGCCTTCGGGCTCCGAGAGCTGAGTGTGACCCACCTTCAGGAAGGCACCTAATAACAATTTAGAGTCAAGTAAAATTTAGTTTGGACATATAGAAAAATTATTATGCAGAAAAATGGGTATACATTTAGGATCAAAAGCCAAAAGGATTTACCTTCTTAGAAGTTGATAATACAAATGCCATATAATGTTGAAAATAGTATTTTATTCATTATCTGACATATTGACATTGTTCTCACATTGAACAATAAAGCTCATGAACTATCACTAAATATTTAAGATCGAATAACTGTAAGTAGATTAAATGTACATTTTTGTAGGTGCTTCATGTAGGAAATTGCAAAGTGAAAATAGCCTTGTTGATAAAAGATATTTCTTAGATACTTAAAGGAAAAAAATCTTAATCTTTCCTTCATTCAATTTTTAAAAAAGTATAAATAAGTTAAGAACTTGAAAGTGAAAGACACCAAAACTTTAGAAAAATATATGATACTTTAAAATTTTTCGAGTAGGGAAAGTTGTATTGAAAGGTCCTATACAAGCGCTAACCACACACACACACACACACACACACACACACACACACGATGGATAAACAATAATCTATTAAATTTAAAAAAGAATATGTTTTTTTTTTTTTTTTTTTTTTGTAGTACCAGAGATGGAACTTAGGCTTAAAGAATGAAAAAGTAAAACGCAATGTGAGCAACACCCTTCTGACTTCTGTGTAACGCAAGTCTCCCAGCCATAGCCCATCACTAGCTTCTAACACTCCAGAGGAAGCTGTCAGGCAAGGGGCATCCGCTGACGAGAGCAGCTGCCTCGGTAAACCTACAGAAAGACTTCAGACTCCGTTGCGAAGCCGAGCACACGTGCTAACCTAAAGCAGAGCCGCTGTTGCCGCTGCAAATGCCTCAGATCTGCCCGAATTAAGCCCGCGTTCCCTGGAGAAGAGCGCTAGGACCGCTGTGACCCAACTGCGCGCGCTGCTGCTGGGCATTCGGCCGAAAAGCAGTTTCTACTCTAGAGTTACACGCAAGCACTCTGCCGAGCCCACGCTCCACACCTATTGCCGAACCTGGGATATGTACCCACTAGAAAACGAATCCTTGCAGACTGCAGAAAATTATTCTTGTAGACAAAACCTGAAACCGGCCCGGGGAGATAGCTCAGTAGAGTAAGTGTTGCCTGGCAAGTGCAGGGTCTGAGTTCAATCCCTGGTATGGGGGAAAAAAAACCAACCCTGAAACCAACGCAAGATCTCTTAATACTAGATCCAATAAGTTAATTTTTCTAAAATTAGAGAATTGAATATAATTTTATTGCACAAGTTTTAGCTCGATATTTTGCATGGATATTTTGGTTTTTTCTTATTGCTCTTTTTCTGTAACTCCTCAGAAATCCCAGTTTGCCAGGGAAATTCATTCATCGCAGTGGGAATGCGACTCACCTCACCCAAAGCTCTGAGATCCGCGGGGACCCTGCTTCTCCCCCTTCACTGTGCTCGCTCTGACTTGCTCTTCCTGACTGATGCTGAGCCTCTGGAGAAGACGGGTCCTGATGCCCACAGTTGTGGCTGCTGTCCCCGCTCCTACCTTCCCAGTCCTTTGCTGTCCACACAACTTCTGCTTCTTCCTGGATCCCTGCCTTTCTCTCGGTGCCTTCACTGGTCTCAAGGCAAGGCCTGCCCCTGCTCCTCACCGCCTGACTTCTCAGCCTGACAGCAGGCATTTCACACTAGAAGACCTCATGATATCTGGACACATACCACACCTCAAAATTCAACGCTGTCCTTGTTTTCTAAAACTTTCTGAAAGGTGCTTCCTAGCCTGCAGGACACAGACCACACCCTCTCTGCCCAGCGCCTTTCCAGTTCCAATATCCTGTACGTTTGTCTACGTTATCCCGAGTCCCTTCATATTAATAAACTTAAAAAAGAATAGAGGGGTGGCCTGATAGCTCAGGGGACTAAAGCACCTGCTTAGGCAGACTCAGCGGGGGCTCGAGCCCCTGTGTGCCATGCCATCCCCCACCCCTGGGGGCCACTGAGACCACGACTGAGCCTGGGCGTGGTGGCACACACCTGCATCCCAGCGCTTGGGAGGCTGCAAACAAGTGGATCACTAGGAATTCGATCTAGGCAGTGAGACCCTGTAGACTCTGTAGGCATAAAGGAAAATAAATAGATATGTACAATGTTTTGTTTTCCAAGCAACACATATTAATTGTTGTCTACATCCACAGTTATTTCTTCCAAGACAGGAAATCTTACACAAATTTTTATTGAAAAACGAGTGGGTCTGCTCTGATAGCTGTTCTTCTGAGACTCTATCCCTATCATAAGGGACGGACGATACTTCCAACTCGGAGTACCTGAAGTGCTGGTCTTAGAAAGCTGGTATCTATGAGCCTTTCATGGAAGGTCAATGAGCCCTCTGAACAGCTGGAAGGAGCCTTGCCCACTTTGCCTTCCTTCTCTCCCCGCTTCCCTCTCCCCAGTTCTCAGTGCCTGGCAACCTTTCCTCCTTCCTTTTTCTTCAGAGTGAAACACGGCCACGGTCTCACACTGTTCCTGCTACAGGTTCCCTTCATTGTTTCCTAATGGCTTGCTCTCCTTTTGTATTCAACTGATCTCTCCACCATTTGAACGTGGCCCTTCTTTCCACCTGGCTCCTGACCTACTCATAGGCAGCGAAGTGGAAAGCTAAGGCTGAAGCTATTGAACTGGATTCCACCATGAACTAAAGCAGTACCGAAGTTGGACAGTAGGTAGTCCTAGAGAATGACACTCTCTATCTATGGGCCCCATGGAGAGAGCTAAAATTCCTCTTTTTAGAAGTCCATTTTCATATTATCTATCTAATTAATGGCATAGTCAGACCTTAAAATCAAACTTGCTAATTAGCTCACAGCTACTTGAATTGTAACTATGGTTTTTCTTTCAATGCCATTTTTAAGTAAATCACCCATGTTGCTAGAGGCCTTTGAGCGCATGGCCAACACATTGCATTTACCTGGGGCCTGTTTTCCTAGGGGGCCGAGTTTGCACTTACATTTTATCAGGGATTTTCAAACACGTTTACTATATCCGGTTATGCATGTGGGTCCACAGTGGCAAACCCAGGCTAGCGGACATGCGGGAGAAAACAGTGTTAGCTACCTGGTAAGGAATAATATTATGAAGATAGCAGATCATATCGCCTGTCTCAGGCTTGATGACATTTCCTAGCCTTGAGGCTACTCACTAAGGCTATTAAATTCTTTTCAAAACCACCACTAAGGCAGAGTTACTATGAAAGAAAAGGACAGAGCAGGAGCGTCCCACTGGAGCGTCCCACTGGAGATAGGCACGTGGGACCTTCACACACATGGATTCTGATTTCCAAATATAGCAAACCTGTTTCTCTGAATTTCAGAGATTGTTTTAGGCTAACAATCCTCTGTTTTAAAATTTTAAAATGTGTTCCACATGACACATAAAGCCAGCTGGCAGTAATGCCGGCTGCCATGGGCTGTAAAATGTGGTGCTGACACTCAGCCATCTCTGTGTTATAAAACAGGCTTTATAGTGTTGTTACTGTTCACCAACACCATATCTATGTGCAAGAAGAAAATGACAGCCCAACACAAGAGAGGCTCGCAGTTTTGTATTTCTTCTAGTATTAATTTAGTTGTTTCAATTGTTCCAATGCTCAAAGAATCCCCTAAATATATAAAAACAATAAATTTATCTGCATATAGTTTCACCAACATTGAATAAACACATTTGCATAGTAAATGGCATCGCTGATACGGACCCCAGCCCCCCAAGTGTGGGTTTTGGCTTCCTTCTGGCGTCGCCTCCATCAGCATTTCTGCCTGACTGCTTAGTGTGTGCTCCACATCCCTGGCATCATTTTTCACTCTATTAAAGGGCTTTTTCATTTTTATGATTTCGCTAGAGGAGCAATACTCTGAGGAAATAACCGTCCCTACGCGTGTCCTCCTCTTTGACCCTTGACTGATAGTGATTACAGAGTGACTGCGAAAGCCATTGATAAAAGTCCCTAAATGCATAATTTTGCTGCATTCTTTCTGAGCTAAGTTTGGGGTGATTTTAACAAAAACCCCAGCCTGTCCTTTCTGGCCTGAGGCAGCTCTGCTGAATATTTGCCAGTGTGCACAGGTCATTCACTGAAGGAGACAGTCAGGAGATTTGTGCAAATAATAAAGATCTACATAATAGTTTTCTTCCTAAAATCACTTTCATGTCAGCATTTTGGTTGTTCTAAGTAACTGGAACAAAAAGATTACATCATTACCAGCTACTTCTGCCTATCTATGTGTCTATCATTCTATCATCTAGCTAGCTACCTACCTATCACCTACCTATCATCTACCTTTTTATTAATTTAAATCTCATCATCCAGTTCAGTGTTTGAAACATGCATGAACTTTTACTAATGAGTGAATAAATGAGAACATGCAATGCCTTTTAGTTACATGAATTACCACAGAAATACCTCAAAAGTGTTTTACATTTACAGACAATTTAAAGCATACAACATGGGAAGCATTAGGCTATGATTATTTTATTTACTAAGCAAAATACTTGACAAAATTCCACAGAGAAAATGTTTCAAATAAAGCACAATTAGAAGACTGTGTCATAAAAGAGAGGAAAAGTCTCCGGCATTCCCAGAGGAAGGACCTGGGAGGGGACCTGAGCACGGTGTAGCTCACACGTAATCCAGCCGCTCCCGAGGCTGAAAGGCAAGAGTTACTGGAGCAATTTAGCAACTTAGTGAGACTGGTACCAAACTACACAGTATCAAAGTACTGCCTGTAGCTATGTGGGAAGGTTTTAGGGTCAAGGGCAGTGTAGAGAGAGAGGGAGAGGGAGAGGGAGAGGGAGAGGGAGGGAGAGAGAAAGAAGGATGGGAATGGGGAAGGGGGATTTGGATTCACAGTCTGCTAGCTAATACAGGGATAAAATAGTTCGACTTAGCCATGGCCATGGTTTTGCCAATCCATTGTCAAATGTCATGAACCATTACATGGGTAGAGAAATACAAGAGATAAATACAGTGATGCACAATGAAAATTAAACTAAAAGCAATGATGAAAATGAAGACATCAAAAAAGTGCCAAAGCAAGAATATTACCTCACGCTTTCTAAAGAAAGATGTATGTCCTAACATATAATGCAAGATAGCGTTTTACTTCTGCTGAAATGGGTTAAGAAATCACACTAGAAGGGCAACTTAATCTTGTGCATTTTTATGTCTTACTGAAATTTCAATCATGAAAGAACCACCTTCAGAATGAGTCAGCATTGTTTTTTTAAACACTTTAGGTGGGTTTTAATGCTTTAAAAGAAAGAGAAGATTTCTCTTATAGGTGAATTGTACATATTCAGACTCTAACCTTCTTTACACTTCCAGTTTGATACTATGAAGAAAACCGAAAAATATACACATTCCATGTACTATAATAGTGTAACATAAGTGGGAAAGTCTGGCTTTATAGAAAAGTACTAGAGACTTGGGTTCTTGTCCTCACTTTCAGACCAACTACCTCTTTGACTGAAGGCAAGAAGCCTGATGTCTCTTGGTATCACTAGCGTTATTCTTGATGTGAACACAGTAAAGCCAGCCTGGCATGGTAATTAAGTGCAAGGGTTTTGACTCAGATAGGTAAATGTTTGAGTTTTAGCTATGTCTTTCATTGGCTATGTGACATTTCCAAGTGAGCACGAAGCCCTCAAAATGCTAGTTTTTTCCTCTCTAAAATGGGGCCAGCACTCATACTTGACTCTGACTCCTTCTGAAATTATTAAATAACAGATTTCTATTTCCTGCCAAAGTGCCTGGCACACAGTAAGTGTTCAACGCATAATACTGACTATTATTTGTTTTGTTGTTTTGATAATTTTCTTTGTTGGATATTTAATCAATTTTTCTTAAAGAGAGTAAAAAACAGCATGAAAGTGAAAAAATGCAAGTGATACACAATTTCACTTAACAAAGTAATATGAATTTCACAGTATTTGTTGCAATATATAGTGTTGTCTTCCAATAAGCTATGTACTTTACCAGATATACACATGTAAATTGGAAGAAGAAAGAAAAATTAAATATGTAAGAAATTAAGATGTCACCATGTCAGCCCTGCCCTCAGGGTGGGCTGAGCCAGCAAAAAAAAAAAA
>NW_004524851.1:2094533-2099362 GCF_000260255.1 Octodon degus
GGGAGGTAGCAGGGAGGGGAGAGGGAGGAAGAGGGAGGGGGAAGAGAAGCAGGAAACGGGAGGGGAGAGGGAAAGGGAGCAAGAGGGAGGGGAGGGGGGAGAGGGAGATGGAGACAGAGACAGAAGGGGGGAGGGAAGGGGAGAAACAAAAGGAAACGAAAGACAGAAAAAGAGAAAGAGGGTGGGAGAGAGAGGGCCGGGAAGTGGTTTAGGAGTTCTGGGGCAGGCTGCCAACATCTGTTAATTGCTAGAAATGAATATATGTAACTTTTTTTTTTTTAAAGACAGAGTTTCCAGGTGTTTTAGAAGCCTGTGCGGCTCTTTAACAATAGTGTTATGGGGGACATGTAGCTCTTTCAGGGGCAGCGCTACTGTGAAACACGGGTCAGAAACACATTCACGCGTGGAAGGGGAGCCCTTCTGCCGCGGGGTGCACCCCGCAAGCGGGCCCCAGCGGAGCCCGCGCTCCACCCCCACCGCCAGCTTCCCTCTGGCAGCCCCGGGGACCTCACGCTGAGTGTCGCCTCTGCTCTCGAGCTGGTCATCGACTTCGAGGCACTGGAGGCTTCAGGGAACAAGGTGGTGCTGGCTGAAGGCTGTGAAGGGACTCTGTCTCATGCACGAAAAGCCGGCCCGGCGGGGTGCTGCCTAGGGGTGGACGCAGTAGCTGCAGCCCAGGCCGCGCGGCCAGCCATCCTCCCGCAGCCCGTGGGCAGGAGCATCCGCCTCGGAGCTCGGAGGACGGGCTCGGGACCTCTGCGCTGGCACCAGCGGGAGAGATGCGCTTCTCCCGGAGGTGGAGAAGAGGCGACCGCCTGCCGCACTGCGGCTCCCCGGCTCCTTCCTGTGTCCTGGGAGAGTGCAGGCCCACATTGCGGCCGGCAGGGAACCCCATGGAACCTTCCGCGAATCGGCAAGAAAGAAGTCACTCAAAAATTTAGTGATTCTCATTTTCTCAATAACTTGGGTTTTGTTTCATCACACAATATTTAAAGCCAAAGCTCAGCATTTGACCAACCCAGTCATGAAAACAACCATACTCAAATTTCCCAGTGAGATAAAATATTGAATACAAAAGTGAATAGTAAAATCATTCATGAGACAAAACATCGCACCCAAGAAACAAGAAGCTATTAAGACGCAAAACTATACAGCTTCAAAAGAAAGCTGGAATTTAAGACTACCACTGCAGAATTTCAGACTTGGATAGAAAAAGACAAGTTGGAGAGGACCCTAGAATTACACAACGAAAGAGAAAACCCAGGGAAAGCTAACGAGTGGGGATGTCACGCAGAATCCCTTCAGAAAGTCAAAATCTAGACAATAGGTGCGCTCTGAGAAAGAGAAAGGGGAAAGTTGTAGAAGAAACACAAGAAAATTTACAAGAAGCGAAATATGAGTAGACAGAGATGGGCATGATTCAGTAGAAATGAAATAAGAGGACTAGATGCAAAAGCTATTTGAGAGAAAAGAAAAAAAGGAGAACTGAACCGTGCGGGGCCTCTGGCCAGCTTCCCTTTTTCGCAGGGTGATGGCACCGAGAATGGTGAAGGTCCCCACGCGCTGTGCTCGGCCGGCGAGAAATAGGTGAGGAAGGAGAGGCAGCAACCTGCGGGCCGGCTTGCTCTGCACACCTGAGGGTCATCCTGGTCGGCCTGCGGACAGGGGCGGGCTGGGGCACAGTGTCTGAGCGCAGGAGTGTGTGTGGCACTGTGGCCACAACTCACATACCTTTCCTTCCTTTCTATTAAGAATGAAGACAAGGGTTGGGGAGGTAGCTCGGGCATCTAAGCGCCTGCCTGGCAGGCGCAGGGACATGGGTTTAATTCCTGGTGTCACATGCCATGCCGGCTCGTGCCATGCTGGCCACTGAAACCAGGCCTGGTGGCATACACCTGTAATCCCAGCACTGGAAGGCTGAGACAGGATCACTATGAGTCTGAGCTGCTTAGCGAGACTCTGTACCAAATACATTAAAAAAAAAAGACTGAAAACAAAGCAAACAAACGTGGCTCGTGCTACAGCAAAACACTAGAATTTCAGAGCACCCAGAGTTAAACAGTCAGTCCTAAATCTTCTGAAGCAAAGGAAAAGTTAGTATTCGGCAGAGAAGAATGCTAGTTGGGCTGACATCAGGCTCCGCAGAGGCCTCGCCGGAAGGCCACAGGCCCTGGAGGTGCATGCTTAGGCTGAGCAGGCAAAAGACACCCACGTGAGCAATCAGTTAGGCTCTGGAGCACGCAATCCAGCAAGCTGAGCAGGCTACGTGCCCAGGACACCTCTCAGGGAGCTGTCAGGGCTCCTGCAGCCACCAAGGCTGCCCCGTCGGACCCCAGGCCTCCAGGTCTAGGCTGGGAAGAAGACAGACTCGGACCCTGCAGCGAGCTGGTGCCTGGGGCTGCGGGGCCAGGCGAGGCCACAGAAGAGCTCAGGGGAAAGACCAGGAGAGGCTGCTGTCACCAATGTTGTGGCCCCAGGACAGACTTCGGTCAACTCCTTGCTTACGTGGAACAATCGCGTGTGAATGTACATACTTTATAAAATAAAGACAAGTAAAGAAAACTTACTGAAGTCATTAGTCCCAGGGTGAGCTAGTAAGAGGAAAAGACACCTGAGTGTGTCATTTGGTCCAGCTGGGAAAAATGTTCACCCACTTCTAAAATTGTCACCACCTATTTAACAACCATGATAAAAACAATAATATATGGCTGAGAACAGAAAGAATGAAATATGTGTGTGTGTGTGTGTGTGTGTGTGTGTGTGTTTTAGGTGTGTAGAACATGAACAACATCTGTGCAGGGAAGACAACAGGCCCACCTAAAGCAGGAACAAGCATCTTGGTTAGAGTTGTACTTACAGAAACAGACATAAATAACAGAAGAAATGCTTAGCAAAGAGCTTGCCGTGAGGGGTCATTGGGAAGGAAAGGGAGATTTTGTGTTAGAAAACAGCCCACTTTCACTCCCTGCCTTTGTACATTTATTACATTTCATTTCACGTTAGATGTGTTTGCACTTTGAGATACATTAAGGACAGTTGTTTTATAATTAAATTATTTAATCATTTTTCATAAAGTTTTACTCAAGATTCTTTTTTTCTTTTTGTATCTTAGGGAAGGGTCTAAGGCTGTTCAGGGTCTCACTACTAGATCCACTCGTAGTGATCCTCCTGTTCACAGCCTCCCAAGTGCTGGGATTACGGTGCAGGCCACCACACCCAGTCTCAGTTGCCCTCTCAGCTCACATGGCAGGCCCAGGGATGGGAGAGCTGGGCCTGCGCCCGCTGCAGGCGCTTTACTCGGCTGAGCTATTTCGCCAGCGCTCAAGACTCAAGAGGAGGCCTGCTTCAGTGCTCTGCGTCCACTTTTTTCCCCAGGTCATTTCTGAGAGTCAAAGAAAGTGAAATGGAATTTCTTTAACTTTCTGGAAACGTCAATCCCCGTGGGACCTAAGTGTGGCAAGGCCACCTCGCGTCCTCTCCGGGAGGCGCCGCTCACCTCCAAAAGCCTCGTGCGGGGGAGCGCTGAGGCTCTCTCTGGGAGTGACCGGCGCCATTCCGTCCAGGTGGCCGCAGGGCAGGGGCCGCGTGACTGGCTGACGACTGGGCGACTGCTCCTCCCCGTGGCTGGGTTCTCTCCTGCTGCCCGCAGTGGCCGGGCAGAGCGGGGTGGGACTCCGTGGAGCACTAAGAGGACCCTAACTGGTGGGCTTCACACCAAGGGCGTCCACAGAGAGGCTCAGGGCTCCACGCCCTGGGGGAAAACCAGGGAGGGAGAAAGGAAGGAAAGATGAGTGAGCTGGCTGAGGTCAAATGGGCGTGGTAGGGTATTCCTAAGCTCAAACCCCTTGACTGCTTCTCTGTTAAGAAAAAAGTTGGGGAGATGGCTCAGTGGAATAAGCGCTTACCCGGCAAGGGTAAGGGCCTGAGTTCAATCCTCGGTTCCACAAAAAAAAGTTATCGCTCTATAAAACATAGAGAAATTAAATAATCATATAGAACATAATAAATAAATAATATATAAATATAAATAAATAATGGGAGAAATTAAATAAAAGGTACAGACCAAAAAAAAAAAAAAAAAAAAGAAAAAAATTGTCACATACAAGACCAGAATTATCCTTTGTTCTTAAACATCCAGAAAATTGATTTGGAGATTTTTCTACCATATAAATGTCGTATAAATTACAGTAACTTGAAAACAATCATGAGATTCTAACAGAGTATGTGATGGGTTAATTCGGCAGTTATTTTCAATTTACAATTTGAAAGTACTTCGTACTCAGTGAAATAAATAACGTCAATGAATTGTAATTTTTCATACTTAAGGAGAACATTCGTGGAGTGTCTGTACCAATGAAATTCTTTTTGCAAAATCCCAGGACAGCCGCTAAATTTGTCTTTTATCGTTTTTAGTTTTAGCTTGGTCAAATACGTGGCTAACGCCCCAAGACAGGGCTCTTACTTTAACAGACCTGCTGCTGTACGCATAGCTGTAGCGTAGACTCTTCTGCGTCTACATCAGAAAGTAAGGTGACAGAAACAGACGTCCCCTGAACAGGCTGTTCCGCGCGGAGACTGCACGGAGCATGCAGGAGCGTGTGCACTCGGTGACAGCGGGGAAGGCGCCGGCGACAGTCGGCGGCGCAGAGGAGCTGCGTGCGCTGCGGGGACCGGAGGGATCCGGTGGGCTGGAGGGCCTGGGACGGCTCTGGCAGGAAAGGCGGACGGGGACTTGCTGGGCACACGCGCTCCTGGCAGCCACCTCCCCTGAGCGCCTGTTCAGCAAGCGGAAGATTCCTTGCCTAGTTTTCTCATATATATATATATAT
>NW_004524851.1:2099462-2105511 GCF_000260255.1 Octodon degus
TATGTATGTATAATTCACAGTGTTTTACAGGAAAAACAGGATTGGTTGGACAAGTGGAGAATACACAGAAATACAGAAATGCATTTCGTTAAAAGGACCCTTCAGGATCGGCGTGGAGGTCCGCACCTTCGGCTCGGCGGTAGAACTGACACCGTTGGCGGCGCTCGCCTCGGTCCTTAGCTGGGGCGAGAGGCGCTGTCATCGCATCCCCCTGAGTGCTTCTTAGCTCTTACGTGGCCTAGGTTCCTCCGTGTGGCCCTGGAGACGTGCAGACACTCCGAGGGTTTCCAGGAGTTCTTGTAGGTCTCGATGGTCTCAAGAATGCTGACTTCACTAAAATACAAGTGTCTCAAGCACGACAATCTTGCCGAGTCTTTCTCTCTGGAACGTCACCCTGTCACAGTCTTGTATGCATCCGTACCAGTTTTATATCAGGAAAGTGATCTTGCCTTCTTTGGGGTTTACCAAATGGTGCCCAGGAATGGGGCCTGAGATAGCGCCACGACATTAGGAGTTGGAGGCTCGCTTGTCTCTGCTTGTGCGCGCGTGTGTTCCTGCCCTCCAGCCGCTGCAGGATGAGACCCTCGTGCTCTGCCCTCATGTTTATGGCTGAGCACAGGGTGTGACGGGAGCTAAGTCTGAGCACCAGGTCCCCAGCGCCATCGTGCGGGCGCCAGTCCCCGCACAGCGCGGTGTGGCCCGTAGTTGGTATGTCTGCTTTTCTGGATCTATGGAGAAACTGCTGATCACTTTCCTACACTGCTGCAGTACAGCTCGAAGGAAATGCAACCCTAGTCGTCCTCCACCTAGTTTACTTACGAAGATTACAGTTTTCCTGTAATAGGTCTGATGCCCTTTCTCCTACCTTCTTCCTAGTTTATTTCTGAGATTGGTGATAACTACATGGATTTGTAAAGACGAGGAAAACTTAGAGCACGGCATCCAAGGTGCCCATCCCCCAGTAGACAAGAGCTGGCTGGACTTCTGTTCGCATTTCACCAGCTCAGCTTATGTCACTCTCAACTGTGTGGGATCTTACAAAGTGGGCCTTGCCCTGGCCCTGCTTTGTGCTCCCTGCCAGCTCCTCTTACTTTCCAGCAGCAAAATCTCCCTTGGTGCTCACTGTTGATGCTTTAGCAGAGCCCGTCTCTTGACTGTTGCGGATCAGAAAGCACAATGGGAAGAGACACTGAGGCTAGGATTGGACTCCACCTGCGCCTGGTAAGCCCTAGTCATCCCTTCAGTCTTGGCAGCCTGGTGTGCAGCAGCCACTCCACTGGCTCAGGAATGCTCCAGAGGAAAGCTGGATAATTACCACGTGCCTGGCTGCGTCCAAAGCATGTTCCCAAATTTAGCTCACATACTCCTCACAGCAGTGCTGGGGCTGTTATGGAACCTGTGCCTCAGAAAAATAAATTGTCTCCCGGAAGGCTTAGATCGTTGACTGGAGCTCCTCCCTAGTTTTTGAGGTGCATCTGTGAATAAGGTCACCACCCAGCCTTTGTGACTGTCCCCAGGACTGCAGCTGCTGGCCTCCTCTTATGCTGGGGTAGTCAGGAAGAGAGTGACAGTGCAAACAAGTGTGGCTTGGCCCTTCTCCTGGAACCTTTCTCATTTTGTTTTCCTTCCGAAGTCCTTATAAACCTAAAGTAATGGGCACCATCTAACCAGATTTAAAGCAAACAAACAAAAAAGAAAAACTGCTATACTGTCATTAAAGGAAGAAATTTAACCCTACTGAGCTGGAGAGAAAAACATTTGTCTCCATTTCGGTGAAACAGAGGAGACATCACAACATTCATATGGAAAGCAGGACTCAATAGCAGAGCGTAATAGCTCTGGCTCCAACATTATCACTGATGAATTATATTTAAAACTGCAATTTCTGTACACACTGAAGGCAAGCAAGGTAGATGCTTTATGTTAATGCATATTCATTTGCATAAAACAAACTTCAATTTGTTACCTAATTAATTTCTTTTGCATATGAATACCTACTATATTACTTTTAATACATAATTTGTCCCATGCCTGTATACCTATGTATACACATTTAAATATCAATTGCTGTGTGAATCCATGGACTTCTTCAATATATCTCCAGGAAGGTTTATGTGACCAGAATTCCCATAAGTAGGAATAAGTCTAGACCTTCACATTCTCAGATTTATATGCCCCAAAGATGCAGTGTTCATCTGTGTCTGCAGAGAATCATTCTAGGGCCCCACTTGTACCAAAGCCTACAGATGTCCTTATAGAAAATGGAACAGTGCTCACGCCTACCCCAAACACATGTGCTGTCTAGAAATCCTCCCTAGATTCCTTATAGTACCCAAGACATTGTGAATGTCCCATAACTTGCTTTCATGCTATATTGCTCATGGTACATGGCATTACATGTTGTGACCACGTGCACTTCAGGTGCAGTGGCTTTAGGAGTTCTGATCTGCAGTTGGTTGAACTTGGGGCAATGGCACCCCCAGCTTCAGAGCACCAACTCTCCTAAGTGCTGGATAGTCCCTCTGTTCTGTATCATGCATGTCCCTTGCTGCCTGTTTATCTGTTCTGGGTGTGGCCTTCCCAACTCTGTCATCATTTCTCCCAAAAATAAAATCCACCATAGAAAATTCTTGTGAGTCCTTAAGATCTTCTATCATTATTTTTCTTTTCATTTATTTCAAAAGTAGCATGAGTTCCCAAGAGGGTTTATTTCATAAAATAGAAGAGAGAAGCCCACTCCTGAAGACCCATCCGAGATCTGTGGGTGCAAAGCTCTGGGCCCCTGAGTTCAGTGTCCTCACCCCAGAGAGCTCCTCATTGTCCGGAAAACACAGACTTTGGTAAGTATCTGGAAAACAATTTTGCAATGATACGTATCATCAATGATAAACACTTACATAGTCAGAAGAAATAGCATTTCTGAGCACCAAAAAGCATAAGGCAAGAAAGAAAAATTAGAACAAATTGTAGCAGAACAAATTGGACTTGAGTTGGATGTACAGAAATAGGTCAAAAGCAGAAAGGAGCATGGGAAAACCTTCAAGTGTGGGAAGCCACAGAGTGCATCAGGGAGGATTCTGGGTGAATGCAAGGCCTGCTGGGAAGAGAGCTGAAAGGCAGATGGGAAGGGTCCAGCTTCCTTAGCCCAAAATTGGGGAGTTGAGTTTTCAATGGGAGGTAGCAGAAACAAGGAGCATCTCAGGAAGTTAAAGCTTGACCAGGAGCTTACAGCTCATTCCTGAGTGCACAGGTCTGCCAAGGTGCCTGGGCTAAAAATCTCCCAGAAACAAGGGAGCACCATGACCCTGCAAAGGGAGTGAAAGAGAAAGTGGGCAGCCTTGCTTTTGAGCTCTTACACTACTGACTTTCCTGTTATTCTATTTGTCTACACAGAAATGTGGGAACATCACCTGTGTTCAGTACAGATTGCTTAATAGTGCATCTAAATTTAATACAACCATTTCTAAGAAAAAGTTATCATACATTTTCTAGTCCACATTTTGACTCACAGACTGACAACTAATGTATCACAAGTTATCACTTAAAATCTGGATGGTAAACATTACTTAGATGGACAGAGGACAGTAAATACACATGTGGCTGAAGATCAAGGTCAGGGGCTGGGGAGATAGCTCAGTAGAGTAAGTGCTCACCTGGCAAGCACAAGGTCCTGAGTTCAGCCCCCAGTTCCACAAAGAAAAAAAAAAGAAAGAAAGCAAGCAAAGAAAAGCAAAAGAAAATCAAGGTCAGTAAGTTAAGGCGAGGCCAGGGATGTAGCTCAGTGGCACAGCGCCTGCCTGTCAAACTTGAAGTCATGGGTTCTACTACTACTACTACTACTACTACACACACACACACACACACACACACACACACACACACACAAATTAAGGCAAATTTCAACTACATATAAAATGAAAGATTATCTCGCATCAGCTTTAAGCCAACATGTGAAACACAAGCGAAGACACAAAAGGAGCCCTAAAGCTGTAGGTAGCGTTAATGCCACATCGTACTGTCCCCTGCACTTCAGGCCACTTCCCTCCACTACAGCTTGCATTCATTGGCATTGTGGCATCACACTATAATGTCTTGAGATTTTTTGTTATTTTCCTGCTTGGTGGAAAATCTTAGGCATTCAGCCAGGGCCCTGGACCTTTGGGCTTGACTTGGAGGGAGTGATCTGCCTCCTGGTATACTGGAGCTTGGGTTAACTCCCTGCTTCAGCCAAACCTGCCTTTGGGTGAGAGTTGAATTCCCAGCAGGCAAAGGTAACCTTCTGAAGCTAACTGTCCGACCAAACCCCTTCTGTGGAGCTGGGCTCACTGTTTGGCGGCTCTACCTGGAATTTTTACCTAACACTTACAGTTCTGCTCAGTACGAAGCTATAGTGATTAGAAAATATTTAGGGTTGTAAGACACAGGATACTTATAAAATAAAACATTCCCAATAGACATAGGCAAGCCTCATCCAGCGATGCAAAGCACTAAGGAACACACACTAGTGACCTCGTTGGTGAATCCACGGGGGCAATCTCTAGCACTGGAGCTCGGCTCCATTGACGTTAAACAGCTGCAAGGGCTGAGAGTGACAGCACAACAGCTCCTCAGCAGCAGCCAGGCGAAGCCAGTGCCACCTCCGGCTCCTCGGTGCTGCCTTGCCTTCCCCTTTTCTTCCATGGGCACACAGCCTTCCGAGGTCTCCTCCCTGACATCTGTCCCAGGCATTTATAGTTTCTTTATATTTGTATTTATCCATTTCCCTTAATATCAATGAAGATATTTTTCAAAAAACAAAATTCTAGGAAGTGTGCACGATACCATTTAAAAAAAAATCTCAGTCCCCAGTTTCCTTCCCCACAAAACCTGAAGCTCTCATCGGAAGGTTCTGGCGCCTCTCTGCCGTGGAGTTCACTTTTTATGGATGAACTGCAATAAAAGGCTGCCATAGTCTCATCCCAGTTTTGAATCTTTAGTATTTATTTTTGTTATTTCAACTAATTGCTCCATTATGCGGTAATTATCACATTGTGGATTTTTTCATTTTTACTTTACAAAACCATAAAATGAGATGCAGCCAAATCAATAAAACTGTTTTTTTTCATGAAACTATTCAAGGCTCATTTCATTTTTAAATAGTTTATCAGCGAAATTAGCCATGGAACAGAAAAGGTAAATCTAATGATACACTGTGTTTGGAGTAAGAAAAGTGGCCCTGGGCAGAGGAGAGGATGTGAGGCTCCAATGACACCACAGAGGAGAGGGCGTGAGGATCCCCAGACCCCACAAAGGACAGGGCATAAGGCTCCCCATAAACCCACAGAGGAGAGGGCATGAGGCTCCAATGACCCCACAGAGAAGAGGGTGTGAGACTCCCCATGGCCCCACAGAGGAGAGGGCATGAGGAGCCCCTGAACCCACAAAGGAGAGGGCATAAGGCTCCCCATGAACCCAGAGAGGAGAGGGCATGAGGCTTCAATGACCCCAAAGAGGAGAGGGCGTGAGACTCCCCACAACCCCACAAAGGAGAGGGCGTGAGAATCCCCATGACCCCACAGAGGAGAGGGCATAAGGCTCCCCAAGAACCCACAGAGGAGAGAGCATGAGGCTTCAATGACCCTACAGAGAAGAGGGCGTGAGGCTACCCACAACCCCACAGAGGAGAGGGTGTGAGACTCCCCGCAACGCAATAGAGGAGAGGGTGTGAGACTCCCCATGACCCCACAGAGGAGAGGGCATAAGGCTCCCCATGAACCCACAGAGGAGAGGGCATGAGGCCTCAATGACCCTACAGAGAAGAGGCATGAGGCTCCCCAACACCCCACACAGGAGAGGGCGTGAGACTCCCCATGACCCCACAGAGGAGAGGACATAAGGCTCCCCATAAACCCACAGAGGAGAGGGCATGAGGCTTCAATGACCCTACAGAGAAGAGGGCGTGAGGCTCCCCACAACCCCACAGAGGAGAGGGCGTGAGACCCCACGTAACCCCACAGAGGAGAGGGCATGAGACTCCCCATGACCCCACAGAGGAGAGGGCATAAGGCTC
>NW_004524852.1:0-1111 GCF_000260255.1 Octodon degus
CCTCATTTCTGGTTTTTTGCCAGTCCCATGCTGATTTTATCACAGTAGCTTTGCGGTATAATTTCAAGTCAGGGGTTATAATGTCTCCTGTACTGTTGAACTTTGTCAAATTCTTTTTCTAATCTATTGAGATTATCATGTGATTTTTGTGTTTGGCTCTGTTGATGTGGTATACTATATTTACTGATTTACATATGTTGAACCATCCTTACATTCCTAGGATGAATCCTACTTGTCATAGTCTATGACCTTCCTGATGATATGGTGCATCCTGTTTTCCAGTATCTTACTGAAGATTTTTGCCTCTATATTCATAAGGGAGATTGGCCTGTCATTCTCTTTTTAGTTTGGGTCTTTCTCTGTTTTTTGGTATTAAGGCAAGACTTGCTTCCAGGGATGATTTGGGTGTATTTCTTCACTTTTAATTTTATTAAAGAATTTGAAGAATAATGCTATTACATCTTCTTTAAATTTCTTATGTAATTCATCAGTGAATCCATCAGAACCTGGACTTTTCTTTGTTGGCAAGTTTTTAATTACTTTTCCAATAGACAATTGACTCAACATAGGAAATGCTTGAATCACCAATCTTTTTCAGTTCAATGTAACTCATGTACATGTCGAGGCAATGCCTACATATAATTGCTGTCCACTAAACCTGAGAAAGATCAAGTAGGAATGGTAGAATCTAAAACTATATCAAAATGCCAAAGCAAGGCACAGACAAAGCAGGCCCAGTGCTTCACTTTTTGCATGGAGACAGAAGGACCTGACTGCTCATCCCCATCCTCCTGCTTTCAGGAGAACAAGTTGAGAATTTAGACCTGGACTTGAGACAGCACAGAGTACGTTTTACTTAGAGGAAGAACCTTCAGCATGTGGCTCCCTGCCTGCTGAGAGCAGTTCTAGCCCCCCTCTGCCTTGGTAATAGAGGCAAGGATGGTCACAGGCTTAGGCTCAGGTTCTTTTGAACTCTGAAAGGTGGATGTAGAGGCAGCTGTCATTGTTGAATGGACTTTGGGGAAGACAGGAATGAGCTCTCAGTCCTGCACTGGATTAGTTCCTCATCACCCATGGATGCCACCAGGAAGATCAGTGCTGTACACTTTTT
>NW_004524852.1:3086-3648 GCF_000260255.1 Octodon degus
CTGGGCCACAGCTCAGCTCCAGCTGTGTGTCCTAGCTGAGACGGGAAGTGTTGTCACACTTCAGATTTTCTGAATGTTCTTTCTCTAGAAGCAATTAAATATGAAAATACTTATATAATATTTATACTTATATAATTATTTGAAATTCAATTATCAATTCTTTGATCTTTTACCAATCTTAATCCACATCAGAGTTCTGTGGAGATTAAATCATATTCCACACTGTTCACTCCTTTTTGTGATGCCGAGCATGAGAACCTAGGACTGGATGTGCAAGGCCAATGTTCTCCCATTGAGCTATGCCTCCAGCCCTGTAGTTGACCTTTTAAGGCAAACAAATCACATTTAGGGCATTTACTCGTTTATGCAAGCATCACTTCTCATTACTTTTTTTTTTTTATGGAACACCACGAATTTGCGTGTCATCCTTGCACAGGGGCCATGCTAATCTTCTCTGTATCGTTCCAATTTTAGTATATGTGCTGCCGAAGCAAGCACTCTGATTACTTTTGAAACCTCAGCATCCTAAAAGGAAAACATCTATCCATTCAGGAGTAACAGT
>NW_004524852.1:3748-6894 GCF_000260255.1 Octodon degus
GAAATTCAATTATCAATTCTTTGATCTTTTACCAATCTTAATCCACATCAGAGTTCCGTGGAGATTAAATCATGTTCCACACTGTTCACTCCTTTTTGTGATGCCAAGCATGAGAACCTAGGACTGGATGTGCAAGGCCAATGTTCTCCCATTGAGCTACACCTCCAGCACTGTAGTTGACCTTTTAAAGCAAACAAATGACATTTAGGGCATTTCCTCTTTTGTGCAAGCATCACTTCTCATTACTTTTTTTTTTATGGAACACTTCACAAATTTGCGTGTAATCTTTGCACAGGGGCCATGCTAATCTTATTGTTCCAATTTTAGTATATGTGCTGCCGAAGCAAGCACTCTGATTACTTTTGAAACCTCAGCATCCTAAAAGGAAACCATCTATCCATTCAGGAGTAACAATATCTTTTCTGCCAAGCCCCAGAAACTAACAACCTATTTTCTATCTTGACAGATATTTCCCTTTTCCGTATGTGTCATGTAAATGGAACCATACACTATGTAGCCTTTGTGTATAGCTCCTTAGTCCTATCATAAGGCTTGAAGCTTTATTCCACACAGAGAAATCTACAGAAAGTCAAGCCTGCAGCTGTAGCCACAGGACACCTCTCTCTGGGTTGGCCAGCCTCTGTTTTCCTCACGCAGTGGTAACTCAGCAGGACGGGCCTAATACCTGAACCTTGCTTCCTCCTGCTCCTTCTCTTCTTCCTTCCTTCCCTCCCTCCATCCCTCCTTCCTCCCCTCCACCTGTCTCTCCCTCCACTCTCTTTCCTCCTAGTGTAAACCTTCCTCAGTCCTTGCATCCTCTACCTGTCTTTGAGTTTCTGCCCAATGCAGCGGTGACTGACGCTGCTGCTGCAGCAGGCTCTGAGCAAGCGGCCTCATCCAGTGGTCTCCACTTACATAGTCACACATAAGGCACTAGTTTTCTTCTCTCACAGGTTCTCACTACCATTAGAGTTAGGCTTAGAGAGCAGAAAATCAAAAAATCAAGGTGGAATGAAAGGTTTTGCCATGGAATCTTTTATTAAAGAATGCACAGTCTGGAGCCCAGCTTGCCTTCACTCAGAAGGGCCGCGCAGCTTAGATAATCAGAAGCACCTCCGTGATATGTCAGAGAGCAGCTCTGACTAAAGCTGTTCTCATCATTTCTGCCTCACATTGTATCCTAGTATAATTGGGAATTTTCCAGCAGGTACACTGGCCTTCCTGCTTGATTTGTTTATCTGAAGTTGCTTCTTTATATATCGGCCTCTTTTACGAAGTATTGAAGCTCTGTCATGGAATGAGTGCATAGTCGTATTTCCCATTGCCAGGCAAGCTGCCTGGCACCCTAAACTTGAAGGAGGAGAATTCTGCTTTGACTCACACCCTAAGGGGACGCAGTTTGTGGGCAGCTGGTGCAAGTGTCATGGCAGAAGGGCCTGGGGCAGCAAGGCTGCTGCCAAGAAGCAGAGCAAGGGCCAGATGCAGGCAGGAGTCTGCGCCTCTCAACCCACTTGGGACACCTCCAGAGGTGAACCCTACCAGTCACCTGGGGCAGATCCCAAAGCAAGTCAAGCTGGTCCCTCACTTTGATAGTTACAGAGAGTTTCCAAGTGTCTCCTTGTCTTGCTGACACAGGTGCGCTTTTCATCTTTTCCCAAGTTAAGCTCCTGGCGAGACACCTGCTCTGCTGTGTGAGGTAGAAAGGAGGCCAGTAAGCGGTGGGTCTCTAACAACTGTGTGCCCTCATCTAAATGAACTTTTATGATTAGTGAAAATCAATAAATCAGTTTCAAAGAGAAAAGGAGAACATTCATTTGTGAAGACATTCATCTGGTCGAGCACTATGCTGTTGAACATATCACAGTGAACAATAAGCATTTCACAAATATGAGCACACAGTAGAACAATTTGTTTTCTAGAATGTTTTCTTGGGAAAACATTTTAGTCTTCTTGTGACAAGGTCTCATTGTGCAGTTTTGCCTGGTCCTGAACTCAGTTTGTAGCCCAGGCTGGCCTTGAACTAGCAGTGCTCCTTCTGCCTCAGCCTCCCCAGGCCTGGGAAGACAGGCAGGTGCCACCATGCCCAGCAATAACGTAACCTAAAGAAGCTTAATTTAGCATGTTGTGAGAACAGTAAATTTTAAATGGATGCCATGACTGATCATAACATTGGGAGCTGATTTGCTCTAGAATGGAGGGGGAATAGGTGGCTGGTCATCAGGAAAGTTCCTGAGAAATGTTGCTGAGGTATGTCAGAAAGTTGGGAGGTTATTTAGGGAGAGGAAACAGCTGTGCAAATGCTCCACAGTGGGAAAGAACTGAGCATAGTGGGAAACTGAAGACAGGACCAAGCGTCTGGAATGTGACATGAAAGGGTTAAGGTGGATGAAGTGAATGCAGTTAGAGGAGCATTCTAGGTAGGCCCTGAGGAGGATTTTAGTCTTTCTCTACTTGAGAACTTATTGAATACATTCAGTTAGGTGTCACATAGGGTACAAATACAGGGACACCATAGAGCATGGAGCTGTAATGTGATTTGTTACATAGCAATGAGAAGCTCAGTCTTTAAACCTGGTCAGTGTATTTTCATAGTACTATGTGTGCAGCATAAGAAACTTCAAGTGAAATCTGATGTCTCACACTGTTACAGGCAGCCAAGTTAGACAGAAATATTATAGGCAGTCAGACAGGGTCAGGGCCTCAAAGGAGATAACAGAAGACAAGATGCCTTACAACTGTCAGAGGGACAGAGGCTCCTGCTGTGAGCCAGACCTAAAGAGCAAACAAATGCTAACCTCCTTAAAGATTAGCATCCCAGATTGATCATTATCCTGAGAAAGCCAAAAGAATCCTTATCTGATGGCTACCAAATAAAACCCTGTTTTACATTCATGCCCCCTTTCTACATGACTCCCTTCCCCACTTGGCCCCAGACTTAATAATTTTACCTGAGCAATGGTACTTGCAATCCCATTGGGGACCATAGTTTTGTCCCACCCCACATCCACCTAAGTGCCTTCCCCCTTTCTCCACCTAAGCCCTGCATGGTTTTACACTATAAAAGTCCCTGGAAGAGACAGCTTCCCAGGAACTACCCACTTGGACACCCCTCCTGTCCCTCTCTCAGACAGGAGCTTTCTTTGTCT
>NW_004524852.1:7629-9169 GCF_000260255.1 Octodon degus
TCAAAAGTTGCCCTCTGCACAGCTGACAAATTTTTTTTGTACCTGGACATGAGGATGAGTAATAACAAAGAGGAGAGGACGATGGTGTGAGGACCAGGTGGGTCTCAGCACCCAGGAAACCGCCTTAAGCAGTGGGTTTCATTTAGCAGCTAGTTCTGCCTTTCTAAGGTGAGAGCTGTGAACTGGATCCAAGACACTGTATATGATTCAGTCCTAAGATCTTACTACTGTGACGAGCGCATGTCAGTGCATCCCTGTCGCTGTGACGAGTGTCCGCAGCACTGCCTGCGCATCTTACGGGATATTCCTAAATCAGACAGAGAGTGATGTGGACTGAAAGGAAGAGAGAATCCTAAGGAATAGAAAGCTGATTTTTCTTTTTGTGTTCTGATTATGTTTTTATTGCTCATACTTTTGCGTAGCAGAGAAAACTTGGAACTTTATTCCATAGGATCAACATTTCAGAAACACATGCTATTATCTTTTCTTTAATATCCTCTCTACTCTTTCTGGGAGCTGCAAAAGAGAGGTGAGAAGAAAGTGGAAAATGTGGAAGCAACAATGCAATGAGGGAAAATTGGGAGGAAAAGTGGAAGACGGAGGCTTTATTAAAAAAGGGACTTTCTAAAAAATAAAATAAATAAATAAATATTTTAAAAAAGGGCTGGTGAGATGGCTCGGTGGTCTGGAGCACCTACTTGGAACAAGCTAAGCTAAGCAAGGCACAGGGACCCTGGTTCGATCCCCCAGCACCACATGCCGGCCGGCCCCGCCTCCTGGTGGGCTGAGCTGGCCACACACACACTAAAAATAAATAAATAAATATTTAAAAAAAGGGACTTTCTGACCATCAAACATGAGATACAGAACATTTTATGGGACAAAAATAAGAAAACAAAGCAAAATACAGGACCCAGTTGAGCTAATATATAGAAATGATATCAGAAGTGATCCTCCCCACAATTGACTGTCTTAGTAAGTTCTTCTCTTTTATAGAATCTATAATTATTTTAAAAAATAAATAACATATATAAATTAGACTTATTAATGCTGTACTATGCTTACAAATATGTATACATTCTGTTATATTTACAATAGTTTGAACATATACCTTGTCAAATATTTATTAATTACTTTATAAGTTTTAATTTTTCATTGCGGCATCTTACAGTGTGGCCCAGGTGGCCTTCAACTTTGGGCCTATGTGGTCCTTACCCCTGACCACTGCATACATAGCTGGGGCCACAGGCCCCACCAAGGCGAACATTTTTCATTTCTTTACATTGAAACCTTCTAAATCCTTGTTCAAGCTTTCTGGAATGTGTAATACATCACTATCCTTAGAGTGTCATAGCCTACCAGGGCTTCTTGGTCTACAGGGTTGTTACTTTTACACTAACATTTTCCACGAGTTTGATTATTCCAGGAGAATAAGAGTCTACGTGTATTATAAATTGCAGTAACAGGAAATCCTAAAGTTGTCATTTGCAGCATAATGTTTTTATCAACATATATATTCTTTCTATAAGGCTCTGATTAG
>NW_004524852.1:9563-14000 GCF_000260255.1 Octodon degus
ATTTCAGGGATCTTAAAGGGATTTTGCAGTTGCAGTGGAGGGGTGGGGAAGGCGCTCACAGTCCTGCAAGCTTTCCTCCCTCTTATGTTCTATGGGGGCCTTTTCAGGGGCTGCAGTGATGTCACCTCTGACTTTTTCTCCTTTCCTGCTCAGGTGTGAGAGGGCTGCAGGTGGAGCAGAGTCCTCCAGCCCAGATCCTGCAGGAGGGAGCCAATTCCACCCTGTCGTGCAAGTTTTCTGACACAGTGACCAATGTTCAGTGGTTTCGCCAGGATCCTGGGGGTTGCCTTGTCAGCCTCTTCTACATTCCTTCAGGGACAAAGCAGAGTGGAAGACTGAAAGGCACAACAGTTGCTAAAGAACGTCACAGCTCACTGTCCGTCTCCTCCTCCCGACCCACAGACTCAGCCACTTACTTCTGTGCCACGGCCCACAGTGATCCCCAGGCACCCACAGCTGGTACACAAACACTCAGCCCGGCTCACCACCCTCAGGCACATCACAGGGCTGCAGCAGCAACCTCTCCACAGCTCAGTGTTGCTTATCTACATTGGCCAAGCTGCACCTACAGATAATTTTGTACCACATAGATGTGGGGCTTTGGCTTTTAACTTAATTTCCTCTGAAATATAAGTTTCCACTTACACTAGTAGGTAGCTCATAAGACTAAATCAAATGACTTATTTAAGCTCCAGAATGTTGGACTGCCAAAAATCCAGAGAAAAAGGAACTAAAGGAGAAGAAAGTCACTCAGGTGAAGATGCTCTTGATGATTATTTAGTTAAGTGGATGTCTCAAGTGAGCACTCTCAGTCCTGCCTCACCACTGCCTGTGAGCACAGAGTGGGTACTGTGCTTGTTCATTCCACCAGGGATCAGAGAGACCATGACATGAGCTGATTGTTCAGATACGGTACATAGATGCAAGGAGAATGTTCGCAAACACGCTGCGTGCCCTTAAGTTCCCTTCATGTTCTTAAAACTTGTCTTGTGGTCTAAGACATGTTGTACTCTGGAGAGGGTCCCCTGATTCTTGGAAGGATGTGCATTCTCTTAGAGGATGTCTGTGACATCAGCTTCCTTTATAGAGTCGATCAAGTCTTTCATTTCTGTGCTGTGATTCTTGCTGTCCTTTCTGTTCTTGAAGAGGAGTCACTGTAGTGCCTGCTATTGATGTATTGTCTGTTTCTCCCTGATGTGCCACAAGTTTTAGTTTTGTGTATTTTATCTCTTGTTTAGTGCATATATTTATAACTGTTGCATTTTTAAAGGATTCATTCTTTTTTTGTAGTTCTGGGGATACAGTCCAGTACCTTTAATGTGACAGATGCTGTACCACTGGGCTCCATCCCCAGTCCTAAGAATTCCTCATTTTTATGATGATAAATAAACAGTCCCTCTTTCTCATTAGGAATGTTTTTGGCTTAAATTGTGTGTGTGTGTATGTGTGTGTGTGGTGTGGTGTGTGTGTAATAATAGTATAGTAACTCTAGGTCTCTTATGGAGTTGCTATTTATTTATTATTTTTTGGGGGGGTTGCAAAAGATTATTTATATTTTGTACCTGTTCTTCTAAGTTTTAGTCCACAAATGGCAAAACAAAAACCCACATAAGTACATAGCACAGTGCAGGGCATACTTAGCAGAAGTCAGATACACAGTGGTGATCATGAGGAAAACCACAGTTGAGATGGAAAAAGTGTTCACCAGGTACATTAGGAAGCGATTTTTGAGCTGCTGGGAATCAAAGCAAGGGCCTCATGTTGGGGTTGAAAACAATGTTCCCAAGAATCTATGGAAGCTCGTTGGGGGCCAGTGACTAACGTTTGCTTTCAAGGTTCCAGTGACACCTGAGCTCTTACCGAGTGACAAGTGCTGATGAAGAACAGCAGGACTCACACACAGGAAGCAGTAGCTTGGCTTTTCCTCAGTGTTTGAAAATTTGAAATGTTTTCATTTCTTTAGTTGCTTCCACAAACTCATTAAAGTTTTGTTGTTGTTCAAGTTTTTATTCCTCTCTTTAGTCCTTGGCTTAAGACTTCAAAACTATATTTTGTTAATCTCTATAGTCATTTCTTCCTATCTAAAAAAAAAAAAAAAAACTCAACCTCTTTCTGTATATTGTTTACCTTTGACATTCATGTATTTATTTCCTTTTCACATCTGTCTGCCCTCTGTCTACTATTTCTGGCCTTAGACACTCTTTTTATAGACAAAGCAGTTTCTTTATTATTCTTTCATGGTAAATACACATTCATCTTGCTTGGAAATTCACAACTTGTTGTATGTTACGAGTTGGAGCTGAAAGAAAGGACAAGAAGAACTGATGAATATAGCTTCAGAGGTCTCACTGAGATTAGTCTCTCTCCAAGTGAGCCCAGAGCCTCAGAAACATCTCACATTTATTGAGGGGTAAAGGCAGACTAAGGAATGTGCATAATTACCTAAGTGAATACAAACTACTATCTCTATTAACTTCCACCATTTGCCTAACACTAGGTTCACACAAATGCTAGCCCATAACATCCCAAGCAAGGCATCAAAGGACAGGGCGCCTGAAGGAGAAGCAGTTATCTGCTGCCTTGGATCCCAGCCTTCTGGGAATTTGCAAACAGACAGCAACCCTCCTCCGGCTCAGTCCAGAGTTCCCTGCTCTTAGGACATCAGGCTTTTGTCTTAAATCTATATCTCTACAATCCCCTGCTTTTGTTTTTAAGCTGAAAGTTTTTGCAGCATCAGGGCCAGGACTGCTGCTTTTGGTCCATGGCTTGTTACCGGACTCATCCTTGTTGCCAGCCTAAGCAGGATACACAAATAGTACAGAGACAACATAGACAAATCACTACTACACTTCCACTAAACCATGGAGTAACATGAAAAGGATTAAGGTTTTCAATGCCATTCGAGATGCTTTGTAACAGATCAGTGCTAGACAACTCTGACAATTGCTTTACAAAAGTATTGTCAATATGTTGCTGAAGAGACAGAATCTCAGAGGTAATATTACCATGATGCAATAAATGTCTTTTTACATTTTCCCATGGGAAATGAGTCTGATTCCATGGAATCAGAGTTATACAGAATGAAGGTGTGGGGCTGGAGAGATAGCTCAGTGGTCTAAAGCACCTATTTAGAACAAGCTTAGCAAAGCACAGGGACATGGTTCAATCCCCCAGCACCACATGCCAGCCAGCCCCACCCCCTGGTGGGCTGAGCTGGCCACACACACACACACACACACACATAAATAAATAAATAAATAAATAGAATGAAGAGGTATTCCAATCACATTTTAAATGAAGTTGACGTTGTAGATTAACAATTTGATCTCCCAGCATAAAAACAACGTGCTCTAAATCATTTATCTTAGCATTTAACTCTGAATCTATGTGTCCTTGAGAAGTCCATAATTGTTCCGAGTCCTTGTGCCACTGCTGCACAAAATGAACAGTTTGTAGACCTTGGCTCAATGCTAGTCTGGCTGTAGCAGCTGTGGCTATGATGGCTATTATTCCTAAAATTATGGCTATCACGAGTTCAATCATTCTTTTCGTTCTCTTCTTTAACACCTCCAGTAAATGTTGGAACAGCATCATGGAAGGGGAGTCTTGCCATGGGCGATGCAGTTGTACAGGAAGCCAAATTCTAGTCCTTGCCCTGAGAATATAGATGCTATCTCTGGAAAAATTAAGGCTAATAGAAGAATTTAGACATTATATAAAGAACAATGGCGACATGTGATGGTATAGTTAGAAGGGTTCCAATAACTAGGTCCTACAAGCAACAGGTAAGGGAGATGAACACATGCCTGAGCAAAACACATTGTGTTCCTTTTAAATTTTAGATGTAAATTATTGGAGGATTGATTCCTCCATATATAACCTTTCCATGCTGACATATGATTTAATGAGGTAACCAATTTCCAAAGATGATGCTGAATTGGTCCCCCAGAAACATGAGGGACACTAGGGGACATACCTCCTCCATGCCACATTATTGTATCATTGGCATTTCTAGTGCTAGTATAGATCTCAACACTGCCATTCCATTTCCATCTTAACTCCTTCCCTTCTGTGTCCGGGCAAAGCCATAAGGGCTCCAATCTATGACACTTCCATAGGAAGTATTAACCAACACCCAGGCTGCTTCTCCTCTACAGATTTCCCAATGTACCCAATCACTGAGATAAGCAACATTGGTAATCTGGCAGGGTGACAGATCTGGCAGGGGAAATGTTCCATCAGCAGCTATACCTTTAAAAATTTTTTCCTTGGAGAAGAAAAAGTACCTTTTTTCTTCCTTATCCCCAGTATTATTATTTACTATAGATAACCAGACTCATGTGCTTGCTTTTAAGCAATGAGCTCCATTCCCAATACAAATAGGCCAGCCTTCTACTCCAATCTCATAAAATGGAATTTTGGTTCCTTCTTCTGCTG
>NW_004524852.1:14930-16320 GCF_000260255.1 Octodon degus
GATGACATTTTGTGATATACTTTAAATATTTTTTGTTTTGTTTTGACATAACACTTTTAACCAATCATCTCTATTTAATACACAAATTTTTTATCTAATTAGTCACCCTTAAATTAGACATCTCACAAATTTTTTGTAAAAGGCAGAAGTTTGAATTTGAGGAAAAAGCCTTGTCCCAATAAACAAATTTTATTTCACATTTTGAAAGACCTGTACACCTGGAATCATAAATACACTTAATATACCATAAGATTAACAATAGTGAATTGCCAGACTCATGTGAAGACCTTTTTTCTTAATTTAGAGAAAAATTAAGAAAACCGTCTTTAGAGAAAACCTTATTGTAACATTCTTTTTGAAAAACTTTATCTTTTAATCAATTACCTATTCTTTATTGAGGTTGTCTCCAAAGAGACTATTGAGATTATTGGAAGCTCCTCATTAATGAATAAAAAGGCTGGCCACACCTCTTATTCATCAATTGGACTCCTTTCTAGTAATTCCACTCTAGGAAATTTTTGTTTAATTAGCTTAAATCTTATTATGTATTGTATATAAAACAACTTTATTATCACTTTGACTATCTGGTAATTCAGGAAAAAGCATGCTTTTAACTCTATCTCCAATTATATTTAGAATAAATCATCTAAAAAGAAAAAAAAAAGGAACAGCTGTTCATCGAAAGACACACAGACACATAAACCCCTTAAAAAAAAAACAAGAGTGCACTCAAATATTTGGCCAAATTAAATTATAGTAAGTATATTACAAGCTTTAGAAATTTTATAAGTAGACTAGTCAGATTTTGTTCTTTGTCAATTATTAGAGATCTTTTATTGGAAAAACTTAGAAGGAATGAAATCTTTCATCTATGATTAATATGCAAATTTTGTACTTTTATGGTTTTTGTCACCTATTTAGACCTTAGATTTCCATTTGGTCAGTTCCTTGAATAGACCCCAGGCTGGATCTAGCCTGGTCTCTGTTAACTTCTTCTTTAGATCTGGCTCCATGGTATAGCCTGACAGTACACTCTGGTACCCAAGTAGGTTGGTTAGCATTCTCTGGAAAAACACAAGCATATACTTTGCCCCAGGTTAGTAGTGGACTGAGTCCCTTTTCATTATCCAGTATGGAGAGCTCTCCAAAGGACCATTTTTAGCCTTTTTTCTCTTACCTGGTTTGTCTTTTTGTCGCTGTAAAAGTATAAAAATTTAATAATATATATATTGACAAGTGAAGTTGTTTCTCTTTTCCTTTAACAGAATTTTGATCCTACAGTGGCCTTTGGAGGTTACCATTAGGCCCTTTATTATTTAAATGAATGTCAAATCAAGTGACTGTTTAAACCCCATGGCTTTTACATATCATTTTAAAATTTTTTTAATTT
>NW_004524852.1:18717-19520 GCF_000260255.1 Octodon degus
TGAACTGGGGGATTTTGTCCCCTGGTAACCCTCTCTTGAACATCTGCTTCATCTTTCCACCAAGTTCTAAACTGCAAATATTGGCTTGGCTCTAGAATTGTACAGCACAAACTTCCCAATCATGAGGAATTAATCTATGTTCATTTGCTAATCCTTGTATTAATCCAATCACATAGGTCAATTGCATATCATAGGCCATGACAGCCTGCTTCAAATCTTTTATAACCTTGAATGCCAGAGGTTGGGGTTCCCGCTGCACATACCCCTGAGGAAATTGAGCATTTGTGGGGTGTTGTTGGACAACCACAGGAAAAGTACCCAAAGTGGCAGAATAAGCTTCAGGATCTCCCTACTGTCTCCCTTGCAGAACAGCCTGAGATATCACACTTCTGTACACTTTTATGGGGCCTTCCTTTTCCTCATACGGAGGAGCAGAAGGGTTAAAAGATTATAGTAGGGGCTGATTTTTTGTGAACTGAGATGGAGGAAGTACAGGGCTAGAGACTTCCATTCTTTCAATCAATTTAGAAATCAATTGTGATAACTGCCTTACCTTGGCTCACAGGTCGCTTATCTCATTCTTAGTTTCTTTTGTTCTACATACTCCAAATCCTCAGATTCTGAGGAGATGGTCTGCGATGCCATAAATGTCCTTTTAGGAGCTGGTTTGTCAGACTCATCCCCAATGTAGCGCATCCAGAAATTTAAAGGACCAACACTCTTGGTATGCTGGGGAGCGCCTTCTTGTAGAGGATCTTGAGGGGATGCAACCTTATTGTAATTATGCACTGCAGAGGACCCCT
>NW_004524852.1:33371-37934 GCF_000260255.1 Octodon degus
GAGAGACAGAGAGAAGACAAAGCGGGAAGGAGGAGGGAGATATAATTAAGATAATACAATTACTTTTTGTGGCTGCAAAGTTTTTTATTACATAATTTTCTCTACTTTTAAACATGATAGTTATATAATAATTTAAAGTAAATTTTTAAGTAAACAGTAGCAAGCAGACTTTGTGATCTCCACCAGTCGACAGAATGGAGAAAGAAAGCCCTCATCACAGCACTCTGAGGTGGTCCTACTGCACCACACAAATCCTAGGATAACATCTCTAATTTATTAACAAACGGAAGGCTGTTCGCTCAGGTCTGGTGGAGTGTTCACACACTCTGAGCGCTCAGGCAGGAGGCCTGACTAATCCCAGGAATTCCAGGTCAGCCTGGGCAGCACAGGGAGTCTCTGTCTCAAAAAACAAAGGAAAAAACAAACAAAAAAGGCACACAAGCAAGCAAGGTGCCTTCAACATGAAGCACACACCAAAAGAAATTCATATGTAACCCTGCCAGACAAAACCATAATTAACAGGCAGCCGCTGCAACTCCTGAGGGACTCAGGGCCTGGAGTCTCCGGAGCAGGGAGCAGCTATTCCTACAGGAGGGAAACCCTGCCACCACGCTGCTCCCCAGAGTGCTGTGGGCATCCTCGGGTCCACACGCATAGGTAAAGGTAATTGAGGACCATGACACAGAGGTGAAATCAGGCAGACAAGAGATCTCAGATCCTTAAAAGTTCTCCCCACATCACGCATTGATTTGTTTTTTAAAATTATGTCAAGAATTGGAATATCTTAGAGACTTTGAATGATTTCTGTTTTTCTGTCTTTTGTTCACTTTATATTAATTCAAAAGATGAAGCAATAATCCAAGAGCTACACTCCACACAATTATATAGCAGAAAAGAAAATCTTAACCACCAATTTCTATATTGTTCATATGTCTTTAAATGCTTTCAGGGGGCTGGTGAGATGGCTCAGTGGTCTAAAGCACCTACTTAGAACAAGCTTAGCAAAGCAAAGGGACCACGGTTCAATCCCCCAGCACCACATGCCAGCCAGGGCCCACCCCCTGGTGGGCTGAGCTGGCCACACACACACACACACACACACACACACACACACAAATAAATAAATAAATAAATAAATAAATAAATGAAATTTAAAAAGTAAAATAAAATAAATGCTTTCAGTACTCCATAAAAATACAGAGTTTAACAGTGAGCCTCAGCACTTTCAGTCAATGGACTAGAAAATGTTTTACCAGGACAATCCCAGCACACTGCTCTGGGAAGAGGCCTTCTCTATGTGAAAGCGGCAGAGCTCAGTGACCTCAACCCCACAGTCTAGAAAGTACAGCTCAGTCACGTTTTAAAAGAGAATAACAGTTTATTCTTGATATGTTTTTTCTATAAAATCACAAATTAATAGCTTCTGAAAGACATAAGGATTGTCATTTATCAACTGATTTACTTAGTTTTGAGGTTAGCTTTTTATTTGTTTATTTATTTTTTTTAATATGAGGAATCAAACTCAGGGACTAACACTGGTCAGGCAGGCGCTGTACCCGCTGAACTATATGCCCAGCTCTCACTGAGTTTTAAGAACTACAAAATGCAAATGTTATAGAAGTGAGTAAGAAAGAGAAGCACTAATGGTGCTGCACATGCTTTCCTTTCATAGAGAAACACAAGAACCACGAGGGAACAGATAAATGCTGCTCAGTTAGTGACCAATCGGCACAGCAGAGGGAAGGACGGCGGCTCGCCCTCAGTTCTGCTGTGCGCGTCTCCCGAGTTAGTCTGCCAGGTAGCAGCAGTGTGTCGGCCAGCTCGGGCTGCAGCATCCTGAGCTCCTCACCGCAGCACTCACAGCTTTCCTTAGGCCCCGCCTTTCCTCAGCACAAGCAGACAGAAGACAGTTTGGGGGCAGCCACACTTACCCCATGTGGTCTACAAACCTAAGAAACCCCATTTCCTGTCTGGGGAGCAGCAGAACCAGCCAGAAAGTCCTCACAGGTACACTGTCAGCCACGCAAGGCCAGGACTCCGCGGCTGGGCCAGAGTGCTCCTTTGCAGAGGGACGGGCACCATGCTGCTGCCCAGCCTGCTGTGGGTGGCCGTGGTCTCCATCTTTTCTGGTACGCATGAAAAGATGGGATAGAGCAGGAAGGCAGGATGGGAGAAGTGAAGCAAACTGACTTAGGTGTGGTTTGTCCTTGTGTCCTGCAGTAATGTAATTCTTACAGTATTTTATTCACCATATGGAGAATCAGCTCTACTTTCTGACTTTTCCCACAGGACCCAGCATGGCCCAGAAAGTGACCCAAGTGCAGCCCCCCACAGCCAGAAGGGAAGGGGAAACAGTCACCCTGGACTGCTCCTACGAGACAAGCTGGAGCTCATACTATATTTTTTGGTACCAGCAACTTCCAAGTGGAAAGATGATTTTCCTTATTCGTCAAGGTTCTTCTTCTACCAGTGGGAAGAGTGGTCGCTATTCTGTCAGAAAAGCAGGGAGCTCCATGAGCCTCATGATTACAGCCTTGCAGATGGAGGATTCTGGAAAATATTTCTGTGCTCTTTGGGAACTCACAGTGCTTGAAATGATAGTAAAAGCTGAACAAAAACTCTGGAGTTCTCAGAAAGGCAGGCCCTGCTGTGGAGCTGAGCTGAGACGTGCACCTGCAGATCCCAGGCAAGGAGGGAGCACAGTGGTGGCTCCATCTGTGGTCTGGGCCAGAAGGTTAAATTCTAAGTAAAACCCTCGGCCTCATTTGGAATCAGGGGTCAGCTGCATGTCAGGTGTAAGATGTCTTTTTTAGTGTATTTGTCTAGAATTTTTGAGTCCAAAATAGATAGTTCAAAATACACTTACAGTTGTCTAGTGTTGTCAACTTGCCCCATAACAATGTAATCTATCAGTTTCACCTTAATCTGATTAGAGCCTAGTTTTAAGTGTAGTTAGCCAGGATGTCAGTGGAAGGGCCATTTCCTTAGTCTTCTACTCACATACTATTGGGTGGGTCTGATCAGAGAAGGAGAACCACCAAGATTGATTTAAAATGAGAACAATTAAAACAATTAGATCTCATGTGTTATCTGGAGCTAGAGGAAGAGCCTCTGAAAGGGGTTGTCTTTGGTTCTCATTCTGAACCTGAATTGACTGAACATAAGTTACACCCAGGGCTGGTAAAGGAAGATGGATAAGGACAAGCACTGGAGGAACTTTGACCTGGAGGGACATAGTAGGGCTCATGAGGACCACTGGGACCAACAGGACAAACTGAAGCTTGTCAGTACCTCAGCTCCTTTGCTCTTAGTTGGTGAATGGCCTTCAAGGAAGCGGTATAATTTGCGACCTGGTCAAAGTCAAAGACAAGCTGAAGGAAATGTGTTGGGACATGGAAACATTGTATTAATGGGAAAATGAACTGACAGAGGGCACAATCCTGTGGGCAGCGGCACAGGGCATGGAGCACCGAACCTGCAAAGTGTGTGAGAAATGGTTGCTGTGTCATGCCAACCTCTCAAGTCCTGCACTAATCCTGCTGTGGGGCTCCCTCAAGCAGAGCCACCCAGGGAATCAAGTGCTGGACAGGGGATTTCCAGAGTGCTGAGAAAGCAGACGGCTCCCATAGTTACCCCTGCTCCCCTGGCATATATGTCCTCTTTGACAACAGCTAAAGGTTTAAAAGAAATTAGGACAGTCATGCTCCTTGCTAAGCTAACACAACTATTCCTGACTCTGCCAAAGACATGCTGACCTTGTTTGCCGAAGGTCACGCAAAGTCTGTGTGTTTTCCAGTTGAGGCCCACTCTAACAGTGGTGTCTTGTTGCTTAAGTACTGAGGGACATGAGACAGAGATTCTCCCTCATGAGGACATTTTATACTATATGCAGGCAAATGGAAGAGTAAATGTGATATATATAATTTTTCATATTGAATCAAATGGAAGCTTCACAAACTGTCATGAAATTGTAACTGTGCTGGATTTTACAAAATACATTTCCATAATATTTTTGCCCCTAATAGCCCCCCCCACTCATTGCATGCACTTAAATTTGTACATAACAAGTCTTCCATCAGGACCAATGCTGCATGCAAGGCCATAAATTTCAATTAGGAACTCTGTAAGTCAACCATATTGCATTGGCAGGAGAGTTATAGGCAGGCAGCTGAAGGTAAATCAGTATTCATGCATATTTAAGGGGACAAGAACACTAAAAATGAAACCTTTGCAACAACCTGAGAAAATCCATACACTGTGCTCTAAGGAGCAACACGAAAGGTAGTGCTTGGTTTTCAATAGGGAACAATAGCTCAAAGGCAGAGAATAAAGGAACACTTTTAGAGTACTCAGAAAAATATTTGTACACTATCTTTCCTATCTTTCTATGATTGCAAACTATATTTTAAATTAGTTTTATAACATTAAAACAGAAACACTAAATATCCTGGAACAGAGAGTAGGAGGAACTCTGAAAGACATAGGGTTAGGCAAAGAGTTCATGAACAAAAACCATATCTCACAGGTTATGCTTGAAAGAATTAACAACTGGGACCTCCTCTT
>NW_004524852.1:39187-40209 GCF_000260255.1 Octodon degus
AATACTGGACTTGTTTGCATAGAAGCAGCAGCAGCATTCCTGTAAAACCAAGCAGATCCCTCCCTGCTCTGCTGTTAGAAGGTCTAAGCCCCTTCAATTTTGCAAGACTACTTCTGCTAATGAATCTATCTGGTCTTGGATATCTTGGATAGTACCAGACAGTGTTTGAACATCATCAATCAGCTGATTAGATAATTTGGTATAAGAATGTACTGTTACTCCCAATCCTGTTGTGCCTGTCCCCATGGCCGCCGTGACTCCTAGTCCCACTAATAAAGGGATGAACTTGGCTGGGGAGATGGCTCAGTGGAATAAAGGGATGAACTGGACTGCCCTCTTTGTGCGACCCATAACATAATCTAAACTGGAAAGGGGTATGGGATCATTACCAGAGATGACATCTGTATCAGGAAATACAATTGCCATGACACATAGTCCTGTCCATTTGGTAGGTAAACATGTAAAGGCTAAACTTCCCACACATACAAACACATGTCTCTTTTTTGGGCAAATAAGGCTACTGTAGTTAAATATTTGATTGCAGCTGGTGAAGGTAATAAATCCAACATCAACAGTGAAGCTATCATTGTGGATGCTTCCCTGCACGCAGGAAGACTTCCATAGGAGATAATCACCCCCCGGAGAGGGTGGCTCTAGCTAATGCCTGCCAGTATTAGGAGTAAGCTAGTTGTCGGCCACAGTTTCTAAAATGGCTGTGGTGTATGGAGCCATGGCTCCTTATTGGGCAACTGCCACTGCCATTCTGGAACAGGGGGCCTTGTGGCTTTCCCTTCAAGGCAAAGTCCCTGACCTTTTCAGTTCTGAGGCTGTAAACGGTGGAGACCTGCCTCCTCCTGTGATGCCCTCAGACCATACCCTCCATTCTCAGGTTCCTTTCCAGCAATGGAGATCCTCTCAGCTCCATCTTTGCAGTCTACAGCTTTCTTGGTGCTTTCTTTCTGGCCAAGCTCACAACTTTTTAAATCCTCCTGCTGGGCTCCTTGCTCTTTATTCTCAACATA
>NW_004524852.1:43939-44805 GCF_000260255.1 Octodon degus
CAACCACAAATGTTGGAGAGTCTGTGGGGAAAAAGCAATCCTTCTACACTCCTGGTGGGAATGTAGACTGGTGCAACCATTATGGAAATCAGCATGGAGACTCCTTAAAAAACTAGGACTGGAGGGCTGGGTAGATGGCTCAGTGGAATAAGTCCTACCCTGGCAAGCGCAAGGACCTGAGTTCAATCCCCAGTTCTGAAAAAACAAAAACAAACAAACAAAAAAAAAAAACTAGGACTGGAAATCCCATTCAAGCCAGCTATCCCCCTACTTGGAATTTTACCAAAGGAACTAAAAACATCATGTCATAGTGATATATGTATACCTATGTTTATAGCAGCACAATTTGTGATAGCCAAATATTGGAAACAATGAAGATTCCTATCACCTGAAGAATAGGTGAAAATAATGTGGTACTTTTATACAATGGAGTACTATTCAGCTATAAAGAATGATAAACTCGAAGCCTTTATATATAAACCAGACCCATATGTGTAAATATGGTATACTCTCCTTAGTATAAGAACTCAAAGGAAGAAATAAAAATAGAAAGGCATAACAATTAAAAGGACAGTGAGAGCTTGAGGATTAGACAATGAAGAGAGGGCAAGGAGAAAAGCTAGGAAAATGACAGGGGCAAAGTCATACATTTATATGAATAAGATGGGTAAAGCAATGATCCTGAGAATCTTCAGCATGTTTTTGAAACTAGCAGTTAATTGGTAGGATTCTCACCCTGACTAACTATATATGCTCGTACCTATGAACTAAGCAACTTCACTGAAGAAAGCAATGTGTAATGGTAGGGTTAGGCTTGGAATGCCTGTCATTCTGGTCTTCTAATTACATACTGCTTGTCATGACAT
>NW_004524852.1:46055-47253 GCF_000260255.1 Octodon degus
TCTAGTCCCACTTGATTCTAAAAAGGCAAGTAAAAGACATCTAGCTAGTCAATGAGTGGGAACAGAAAGAAACTACTTCCTTATTTCTTCTTTAGGAATCTCTCCACGATCCTGAAGGACCAGATTTCTCAACAAAGAGAAGATGCCTCAAGGCATCCAGCTGCTTGAGCTCACACTTTGGCTCTGGAAATGCCTCAGTCTAAGCAATCTGACTGCCAGAACCAAGAGTCTGACTCCAGGTAGATGACTGACATTCAAGCCAGGAGATGACTCCAGCTGAACTGTTCTTCTACCATCACATCAGCCCACCACTCGTGGGGCCAAACACAGTGGCGCCAACTACAGCATCCCATGATATCTAGGCTTTCTTAAAAGTAGTAACCGATATTCAGTATTTCAGATAGATGGTCTTTGAAGGAGGGATTTTGAAGAACTTCATCAGTATTTTGAAGAAAACTGTAGCATGTGTAGGCAGGAGAAAACTCAATGGCCATGGTAGCCAGGGTCCATGTCATGTAGGTTGACTCATAGATTAAGAGTATATTCCAGGATATTCCAGGGAAGTTGTAAATCAGTTATTGTAATTTAGAGAATGCAAGTCACTTTAATAGCAGAAAATGAAAACATATCAATAATTAACTTAGATATGATTACCTTTTTAAAATGTGTAGCCTAATAATTTGTTTGTTTTTTCCCCATAATTTTATTGAGAAACAAATATAATGAGACAGTTTCAAACCAAATTGGTAGGACAGTTTCAATAACTAACACATTGCATACATTCTTCCTAGTGGTTAATTGCTGTATAAGATGTGGACATGATATCCTATTTACAAACACTATTACAACAAATCCCTCTATTCATTAAGAGAATGTAACTATATATTTATCCTAACCACTTTGAATACACAGATACAAAATGGACATTCATTCGTATTCCTTTTTTTTTTGGTTAAGTTCCATTATTTGAATATTATAGGTGTGTTAACTCAGCAAAATATTCTAAAAAGAGTCCAGTAGTCCATAATAGTATTGGGTCTTCCACTTCACTGGCAATGTCAGAAATTGTTGACATGAGTCCCCTACAGCTCAACATAACAGCATGGCTTTACTTCTTATATTTATTTTTTATACTTTTCTGCTGGATGGTTAAGACCAAGATAAAGCAGGACCTATGCAACAAGAGTTGTAGCTTTTG
>NW_004524852.1:48363-55955 GCF_000260255.1 Octodon degus
TCTTTGTGAAGGGAAGGTCGGGGCAGGGTCAGGCCTGGAGAAGCCGCGTCTGGCACCTCGCGCTTCAGAGAATCATTTTCTCGCTCTCTTACTCTGGTCTTCGGCCTACATGTTCCTTTTAGGAAGAGTTTTCTTCAGTGTAACAGACAAATCCTGCAGGTAGATTTTTCTGAAAAGAAAAGTTTTGTTTTGTTTTTCTTTTTTCTTTTTTTTTAATCTGGAAGTTTCCTTGATTTTAAACTCAGCTTGTTGCTGTATAACAAAATTTACCTCCTTCCAGTTTATTAATAAGGACTCTGTAGTGTGCATGAACATTATCCCTGATCTTTTCATACTGAGTGTGCATCTAATCTTTCATTAAGGAGCTACACAGAGAAGTATACATACCTAAGCCTTAGTACACCAAGACTAGCTCTTAACCAGAGTTCAGCAGTCAGGGAGTTGACCACAAGGGGGCAGCACACGTCAACTGGTAAAGATGCCAGGGAGGGCTCATCTCTCTTACTGCCTGGGTACAGACCAGGGAAAGGTACTATAACGGTTAAATGAGAAGTCGCTTTAATCATTAAATAAAAAAAGAGTTAGCCTGGCAATAGACGGAACTTAGAGTTTGCTATGATTGGGGATCCTACTTGAGAGGAACAATAGAGACTTCCCCTCACGCTTTATTCTTCCGGCTGCAGCTGGACCCGGAGGTGAGGAGTTGGGCCCGCAGAGCACACTAACAGAGGCCCTTTATCCGTCCAGGGGGAAGGCTGGTTTAGTCAGGCTTCTCTAGTTAATGTAGAAAAGGTAAATTCTGGAGAATAACGACCCAGCAGCTTTCACCTGTTCTCTGCTTTTCCTTCCTGCATGAGGGGAGCCCCAAGATCAGGTGGCGGAGCACCCTTCTACCCCGGACGCCAGGAGGGGACAGAGCTGTCGTCCACTGTGCTCCTCCCGGCCGGTCTGCATCCTACTTTCCGCGGCAGGAGCTGGAAAAGGTTACTGACATTCGTGTAAGTATGGACGAGTGCAAAACCAGACTCCACGTTCTATTAAGCCAGTCAGCCCAGCGCCTCTACCGTGCGCTGCAGTCCCCATCCGAGGTCAGCCGCACACTTACGGGCTGCCAGGAGACCCCAGATCCTGCCTGGCTGCGGACACACCTCCTGCGAGCTGAGTCCTCCCTGTGTCCTCATGCGCAGGTCTGCCGGGTCGCCTGGCTGTACTTCTGTTTCTAAGTGGAGAGTGCGAGTCGCCATGAAAAGTGTAAAATATGGAGATGACCAGAAAAGCTGAGATTTTGATCCCTGTGTACGTGGTGAGTATAAACAGCTGAATGAAGAGAAGCGTAAGGCAGGACGGAGGGCAGGGGCGAGAGGTCGGTGCCCTCTTCTGGGGCCCAAATCCAGGCACCCCTGTGTGTTCAGTGGTCCCAAGTGGCACTGAGTAGGCTTTTAAAGGAAACTAGTGAGGATTTGGCTCAAATCTGGTCTTTAAAGAGGAGCTTACATTTGCGATTCCGACTTCTCTCCTTAGTATTTCTATCACACTCCTTTCACACACGGGCTTCCTGCTGATTAGAGAACTGCATCTGTTATTTCTTCTGATTACAAAATGCTATATACATATTAAATATGTAGAATAGAAAGTTAAAATCAGTAGTTCATTACCCTACATACTGCTAATACTGTGTGAAAAGATCTGAAGGCTTAGACATGTGGGGTCAAGTCCTGAGAAATAAAATTTTGAAGACTTTCCAAAAAAGAGATGAGGTTTTCTGTCCAGACTGGCCCAGGAGAGACGACTGATTGCACATTGGAAAGGAGAGGAGTGTTTTCATGCCATGAGCTAAGTCTACAGAGCTGCAGCGATCAGTGCTACCAACTTTGACTTCTACTGAGGTGGCGATTTCTACCTTAGACTGAAGGCCGCACATACCCATGAGGATACGCGGGCGTTACACCTGGCGCTGTCTCCATAATCCACCGCACACTGCCTGTAAGTGAGCGCCAACCCCCGCCCAGCACAGACTCAGTAGCTGAGGGCAGCAGGTGCTCTAATGACTTTGCTTTCAATATACTCCTACACAGCTTCAGAGCGAGTGGCTACAATGCTAATATCAGCATATTAGAATTGGTTGGTTAGAAGAAGTCGAGGCGGGGTGAGACTGTCAGCCAGGACTCAGGGCAGGGAGACCTGACCCAGGCCCACTTCTGTTTCCTGTTTTGGAGCAACCACAGCAGAACTTGGCAATTCCCCCCCGCCCCCCGCTGCCTCTGGGCTCACATCACAGTGCAGAGCATTGACTTTGAAGAAGACATATTTCCTTCCAGCTGATAAGTGCAAGCATGGCTCTGTCTGGGTTGCTGAAGTTGGTCTTGGCTTCCACATGCCTGGGTACGAAGTTCCAGTGGGACTGGGCCTCCTCTGTGACTTGAGGGTGGGCGTACAAAAGTGTCCCACAGCAAATGCAGTAAAAGTGATGGCGGTGTGCAAAAGCAAGGTTGCCCCCCTCTGCATGTCACTAGACTTGCTCCTTCTTTTCCTTCAGGATCCAGTATTGCGCAGAAGGTAACTCAAGCCCAGCCGCCAGTGTCAGTACAGGAGACGGAGGCACTGTGACCCTGTCCTGCACCTATGACACCAGTGAATACAACTTCGGTCTCTTCTGGTACAAGCAGCCCTGCAGTGGGGAGATGGTCTTCCTCATTCGCCAAAACTCTTACGACCAACAGAACGCAACAGAAGGGCGCTACTCTGTGAATTTCCAGAAAGCAAGCAAATCCATCCACCTTGTCATCTCAGCTTCACAGCTGGAGGACTCAGCGATGTATTTCTGTGCGCTGAGAGAGGGCACAGTGAAAGGGTTGTTGGAGGGAGGAGAACAAAAACCCCAAGTTCTGCCTGAGGTAGCCACCTGCGGTAGGGACCAGGGCAGAAAGTCACTGCCTCCCCCAAGAAACGGCAGGACTGAGGCTGCAGCAGTGTGGAGGGAGAGGGAGACACTCACCGAGCGAGCCCCTCCCCGGGCTCTGGCTGTGTCTAGAGTAGTCAGTCATCACAGACCTGCACACCCAGGGAGCTGTTGCTAGAAGGTGGAGGTAGATTTTTTTTTCTAGTTTTCTTAAAGCCACAGACTTTATTCTAGAAAGCAGCAAATATATGACATTAATAAACCAAGCATGTTGTGAATTCTAGAGCGCTGAACTAAGTTGTTTTTCACTTGCTTAACAACCAGTTTTATTCATTAGCTGTAAATTGCATTAGTGTTTTTCAATATATCTTTTCAAAATTAATTTTATTGAGTAAAAAGTTACAATGAGACTGTTTCAAAACTTGTTAGTAGGACAGTGACAATTATTAATACATTGCATACTGTTGTCTTCCTAGTAGCTATTCAGAGTACAAGGTGCAGACAAGATATCCTGTCCAAACACTATTAGTACAAATCATTCTTCTCTTTGAATTAAGAGAAAGTAGCTGTTTATCTACCCTACTTTGTATATACACATACCAAATGGTCCTTCTTTGATATTCCCCTTTTTCATTTAGTTTTGTCACAGTTGGATATTCCTTTACTATTTAAATATTGTAGGTGCATGAATTCAGCAAAATAATCCAAAATAGTGCAGTAGTCCATAGTAGTAGTGGGTTATCTGTAGGACTGGCAATGTCAGAAGTTGCTGACTTGAGCCTTTTACAGCTCAACATATTAATATGGCTTTATTTTTTATACTTCATTTTCACACTATTCTGCTAGATGGTTAAGACCAAGATAAAGCAAGACCTATATAACAAGAAATGTAACTTTTTTATCTGCCAAGGTCAGTCAAATCCCCTCAGGATTTACCCTGAAACCCTGTACCGCAATTTGTAGGTCCTTTGTCATATGGATGAGTCACCGCCATTGCTTGGCCAATTGGCTCTCTGTGAAAGCCTGAAAGAATGTTTTCTCTCCACGAGACTCTCCTTAGGTGCATCTTAATGCTATTTGTAATGTGTGTATATCTTTGATAATATCTTTTAAGACATTTGGCCTAATTTTATTGGAATTTTCCTTGTTGAATTTAGAACTACGTTGCGTATTTGGGGTGACAGTTCATTGTTGAATGTGTCTTTCACAGTATTTTTCGTAGCTGATGACTCATTTTCTCATTTCCTTACAATTATTGTTCATAGAGTAGAAGTTTTAGTATGGCCGAAATCAGTGACTTCTTCCATTGATCTGGCCCTGGTGTCTTATTATTAACTCATGGACACGAGCAGGCGCATTTAGCTTTTCCTCTGGCTGCCTGGTTGGATTTCAGAACTTTGTACTTCACTGACTATAATCTACTCCTGGGGGGCAGCATTCTCCTGAAATGAGACGTCCTTAGAGATGACTCAACCTCCTAACACTGCTGTCTTGGAGATTACGTTTCTAACACACGAGCTTTAGCGGACACATTATTAAAACTGTGGAGGCATCTTTGGGACATCATCCATTTCAGTGAACTACAGAGGGCTGGAGAGACAGCTCAAAGGCCTAAGTGCCTGCCTGGCAAGTGAAAGGTCCTGAGTTTGAGCTCCAGTATTGAAAAGAAAAATCATCAATGAGCTACAGTATCAGCAATCATAAACAATGATTTCATTGTGAAATATAACAAATACTTACAAATGTATATAAAAGTGTATTTATACTATTAAAGCCTACACAGATTAAGATTATAATACTCACGTATATGTATTTATACAAACATGACTACCTTTCATCTAGTTATCTTATTTATCTAAGATTTAGTTTAAAGAATTAGGATTATGGGAACTGGCAAGCGGCATCCATGGAAAACTTCATTCTGTAGCTCAATTTTGAAGGCCTTCTACAGACAGAATTTCTTCTCCCCTGGGGCAGCTCAGTATTTTTCTCTTAAGTCCTTCAACTGATTGGATCAAACAACTTTCTTTGTAGAAAATCATATTTTATTCAGAGCCTACTGATTTAAATATTACTTTCCTCTAAAATATAATTGCAGTGACATCTAGACAAGTGTCAGAAATGATATCTGGTCACTCACTTCTTCTTAGCCAGGGAGACAGACAAGCAAACATCATATCCCCTGACATCTACTAATTCTTGCTTAAAGCCTATATGAGGATAATACACAAACTTTCTTTGGATTTTGGACTGGAATGTTTGTTCAGTTTTTAGTTTTTGATGTCTCTTTACATTCAATTGCAAATATATAGTAAGTCCCCATATGACTGCCTTTTCATTGTTCAGTTTTTAGTTTTTGATGTCTCTTTACATTCAATTGCAAATAGATAGTAAGTCCCCATATGACTGCCTTTTCATTGAAGTTCTGTGTTAGGGAAAAACTAGGAATGAGGTGAACATTTTCACAAGATTCACCTTGAGAACTTGCTGGCATCTGAGTCCAGATGCTCCACTGCTCCTCTCAGTAAAAACATTTTTATGGGATCCAGGACTTTGCTCACCCTCAGCACATATCAATGCCTGAGCAGCAGAAGGCCTGTAAACTGTTGTCTAATTAATTAAGGAGAAAATACTAGTATCCCTACAAGAACACCAATTCTCATTCAGTCAGTAAGGATTTATTATGTATCCCTTTCTGCCTGGGTCACTTTCTGCAAACTGAAGACATAACATATGTTGGGAGCTCTGAAGCTGGAACTTGGTCATAGGTGTGAGGGCGGGACAGGGCCACAGGGCCAAGGCAGCCGAGCTCCCTCAGGCTTGAGGAAAACTTCCCGCCTGGCAAATTCAGCCTTCCATCACTAGGTAGCCTCATGTCTGCTGATACTAACTTTGCAAAGGTATAAGTAAGTGCCCCTACTGCTGTCCTCGGGGTCCTTTGCCAATTGACAGGCCTCCACCTGACCTCAGCTATGAAATTGTGTGCTATTATCTTTATTTTCTAAATTCTCTCACTATATTTTTCATGGGGAAAACTTAAAATCTCTACAAATAGAGAGTAAAACTGAGGAAAAAAAACTATCACAAAACAACAAATACTTTGGATAAAGCTCATGCTAGTCTTTTACATGAATTCTCAGTTTAAAACAGTACAGAATTTAGCAAGGCATGGAGGCACAACTGTAGTCTCAACAGTCTGGGAAGCTGAGGCAGAAGGCTCAGGAGTTGAGATCAATATGGAGCATAGCAAGACCCTTTCTTAAACAAGCAAAATCAGTTCTTAGTTTTGCACTAATCATATCCATTATCAGATAGAAAAGCTAAAACTTAAATGCCCCATTCATACCATGTACAGCAAGAATTCAATTGACATTTTCAAATATATACCTTAATTAGAAATCTGTGTTTCCCTAGACACATAGGAGCTGTGTTCTATGTCCCTTTGCAAACGGTGAAGACGAAGCCTAGCAAGGATATTACTCAGAGGTTCTGCGTACCCAGAGTTCAGGCCCCAAAGGGGCATCGAGCGTAGTGGCCTCACCCACAAAAGTGGATACCATCTGCGTCACTGAGTCTGATCTCTGACTGGCTGGGTGCAGCCCTGAGGATCCTTCCCTGACGTTACAGGGAAGAGACGGTTTGGAATGGACACATCAGTGCCGGGGCGCACACCTCTGCAGAGTAAGAATGGAGGAGCGTCTGAGGATCTCCTTGGTTGTTTTGTGGCTTCATACTTGGTGTAAGTTGTGAGGACATTCAGCTCTGACACGTGAAGTGAGGGGAGATTGTCAAGGACCTGGGCCAGAGTATATTGTATGGCGAAAGAGGAAGGATGACAGCGGGGCAACCTCTGGGCTCAGCGGGGATTCCTGCACAGGAAGGACAGAAACTAGAAAGCATTAAGGCGAGACGACTGATCCTCCTTCCTGCTGCTCTCTGAATAGATGCGACCGGCGAGCCCGCAGTGGAGCAGAGTCCTCCATCTCAGACTGTACTTCAGGGAGAGAACTGCAGTCTTCACTGCGCTTACACCGTGAACCCCCACAACAACGTGAGGTGGTACAGACAGGACCCGGGGAGAGGCCCTGTGCCCGTGATAATCATCACTTCTACCAAGAGCGAGAGATCGGAGGGCAGGTACACGGTGAACCTGGATGCAGCTGCCAGGCACAGCGCCCTGCGCATCACGGCCACCCAGCTGGGCGACTCCGCCTCCTACATCTGTGTGGTGGGCGCACCATGCTCCCCAGGTGGCTGCCGCCCAGACCCAAACCTGCACCTGGAGACTGACAGCAGTCTCAGAGGCGGAGCAGCATTCTAGTCTGATAGTGGATACAGTTAGTACAAAAGTAGTAACTTACTTATGTTTGTTTCTTTGTTTGAGAAAGGGTCTTGCTCCACTCCAGGCTGACCCCCCACTCCTGATGCTTCTTCCTCAGCTTCCCAGATTGTGGAGAAGGGCCGCCTGCCTTGCTGAACTATGAACTGTTTATCTTCTTTCTTGTATACAGTCTCACAAGTGATGAGATCAAGGCACGAATGAGGTTCAAAGTTATTATCAGACCACTGCGGCGCGCATGCACAAGGGGCCTGGGAGGCTTTACCGGGAAATAACACACAGCGAGGTACTGAAGGACAGATGCAGTCAGTGTTTAATTTTTAATTGCGCAATTATTATCAAATACTTTGCAAA
>NW_004524852.1:64007-64570 GCF_000260255.1 Octodon degus
GCTGCTTCCTGTGAGTCTGTCCTTACGCCTTGCTCCTCCAGATTGAAGGTCCTCAGGACTCTCCAGCATCAGCAGGCAGTGTTGGATACCTTGGCATCCTTCACTGGTTCCGAATCTCACTCCTATCTCTGTTGCTCTGACCTTCTTTGGATTCTCTTCATCTCTCTGGTTGAGTGTGCTCTCTGTTTTCTTATTTGTGCCTGAATGGTACAGGGCAGAGTCACTGCTTGCTCCTGCTCACCTGTGGGCCTCTCAAGGGTCCTTGCTGGTGTCCTTCACCCAAGCTGCTTCCACCTTAACATCGTAGAGAACTCTTAATTTGATGTGGCCCCTTTTTATGCTGCGGTGCTCTTAATCCCCTCATGCCTGACCATGGTGAGCTCACTGTGACACGAGATTCCTAGTGCTGTGCAGGTGTGTGGAGCTCGTCAGTTCTGCATCTACTTTGCACACTGTTTTGGGATTCCCGAGGGACGTGGCTCTGGATGAGTGTGCCTCAGTATTATTAACTTCTTCTGAAGGTAGCAACTTTTCTCTGTTTTTCTGTAGCAAGTGCAGAAAGC
>NW_004524852.1:65848-67295 GCF_000260255.1 Octodon degus
TAATCTCTTCCAGATACATTGTGACAGCCAGTAGTAATGGTTTACCAGCAATCTGGGCATCTCTTAGCCTAGTCAACTTGATACATAAAATTAACCAGAATAGTTTCCTGTATGAAAAGGTTGAAACTAAACATCAACAACAAGATAATTTCATTAGTTTACTACCTATAGTTTTCACCTAATACTAAAAATATGAAATATAGTATGGAATAATAAAAACTAAACATTGCTGATTAAACCTTTTAGGCATTAGTGTATATCCAGCTCATGTTCTAATACTCAACTACTTCAGTTGTGCTCTGTCATAAGTCCTATTATAGTGTAGAAAGACAACTGAGAATTAGGAAGTTGTGTATGGTTCAATAAAGTTGTCTTCATGGTTGTAAGGCGGAATACTAAGACCCTGAGAAAGATCTGCAGAGTAGAGAAACCCTTTAAGACATTTAAAAGCAGTTTTAGAAAGTGTAGATCATGCATTCCATGAAGGCTGGGACAGGGCTAGAGTCTGTCCACTAAAGCAGCGAGTACGATCCTAGAAAGCAAAGCAGAATTCCTCATAACAGCACAGCTACCAGCTGGTGAGGAGAAGGAGGTGGCTCCTGCATGTAGGGGGAGGCTGCTCTGCTTGGAAAGTGTGAGTAGATCTTCAGAATTGTTCCAGGGCTTCCCTAGCAGATACATTGACTGGACTTTTTCCATAGCTGTATCATCTTACAGTGTCAATTCTTATAATATTTACCACAAATCTTCATTATTCCATAAGTCTTTATTTTGTGTATTCCAATAAAAGAAAATCAGTAGGTATATAGTATATTGCATTTACATTCAAATTACTTTTTGTATTTTTGTAATGATTTTCATCTAAATTTGTTCATAGATCAATAAAGCATTTATAGGCAAAACACATGCCCAGTAGTATCCCATTCAGTATCAAACAGCATTTTCTTTGTCCATTCCTCTGCTGAGGGGCAGAGAGGCCTCTCCCAAGATTCAGCTGCCGTGAGTTGTGGTGCTCTAAAGGTAGGAATGCATTTACCACTGTGATATGAGGTCTTTAGCTTTACAGCAGAGTGCTGCTGTGGCATAAAGGAGGATGCACTTGGGTCAGCTGGAGGAAAACGGGTGCACTCGAGGCCAGAATGTTAAGTGAAATAAATCAGACATACAAGTATGAATAGTGAATAGCTTCATTTAGATGAGAAACCCAAAATATAAATAAAGACAAAATAAAAGGTAGATAATAGGAAGTAGGGAAGTAGCTCTTTCTTTTCCAAATGGGATGGGGAGGAAGAAATGGTGTAAGAGAAGAGGAAAGGGTGGGAAAAGAAATAAAAATAGAATCAAATGTGTTATGCTCATGTGTCAATTCCTCACAAATAATATAATTATTTAGTGCAAGCATTTACTAACACACACACACACACACACACACACACACACACACACA
>NW_004524852.1:67590-78019 GCF_000260255.1 Octodon degus
GAGGGCTCAGTCTGGGCCCAGCAGGAGCTGATTGGCTGTGGTGCAAGCTTCAGAACCAAGCCCTGATCCCTCTGCAGAGGTGAAATCACCCGTCTGCCCTAGTTAGACAAAGCACCATGAAGAAGCTCCTGGGATCTCTGCTCTGGCTTTTGTGCACCCAGGTGGTCTGTAAGTTGGGCTGCCCCAAATTCAAGAAAAGTGACAGTGTTTTGCAGTTGCAGCTTCTGAAGAGAAGAGGGAAATGAGCTGACACATCCTGCAGACTTTCCTCCCTCTTAGGATCCATGGGGACGTTTCCAGGGCTGTGTAGTGTGGCAGGGATGTCACCTGTGATGTTCTCCTTCATCCCCAGGTGTGAGAGGGCAGCAGGTGCAGCAGAAGCCTCCAGCCCGGATCCTCCAGGAGGGAGCCCAGACTTCAATATGGTGCAATTTTTCTACCGCTGTGCAAAACATTCAGTGGTTTCGCCAGGATCCTGGGGGTTGCCTCGTCAGCCTCTTCTACATTCCTTCAGGGACAAAGCAGAGTGGAAGACTGAAGGCCACGACAGTCGCTAAAGAATGCCACAGCTCACTGTCCATCTCCTCCTCTTGGCCCACAGACTCAGCCACTTACTTCTGTGCCGCAGCCCACAGCACTCCCCAGGCACTGCAGCTGGTGCACAAACCCTCAGCCTGGCTCTGCCTGTTCCAGCCCCAGATGCACCACAGGGCTGTGACAGTGACCTCTTCACAGCTTGGTATGTCTAACCTACATTGGCAGAGTGTGAAGCACACATGCTTTTGGGCCCCATAGGTTTGGGACTGTGATTCTTGTCTTTTTTTCTCAAATTATGAATCCCACATTGCAGAAATCCAGTTTAGAAGAGCTGAGTTTCTGATAAGAGGACTGAATCACACTATACGGTGCATCCTCCCTTTTTGGCCCATAGCATTGGGCACAGCAAGGAAATCAACATATAATTGTTCATTTCACAGAAGATGAAATTGTCTTTGCAGCTTCTACCACAACAACGCTGCTATCAAGGATTAATGGAACCTAACATTGCATCTGTCTAGGATGGGTCCTTCGTCCAAGGCCAACTATCCTTTTACCAGACACAAAGATGAGGGCAGGCGGAGACAGAGCTGGAGATGAGAGAAAGAGAGGCGATCACAGCTGAGGCTGCCCAGACCCTCCAGAAGCCGGAGCTGCAGGAGGGTGCTCTGCTAGATCAGGCAGAGACCTATGGCCTGCCAACTCTGGGTTTCAGACTCCTGCCCTCCAGAATGCAAGAAAATAAGTTGCTGATTTTTTATTACCTAGAAAAAGGGCAATGTAGGAATTCAGCATAGTTTCCAGGGTAAATAGTTAAATATTTAATTGTGACTATTCAAATTCATGGAAGGGAACATTGTAAGCAGAGATGATTTGATTGGTCTTTGGGATATTATGAGTACAAATCCTCTTATGCTCTACATTCAAATATACATTTTAATGTCATTCACAAATGTTTTGAATAACTGCAATTTATTGGATGGTGCATTTATTTATTGGAACATATTTTTATCAGATAAAAATTTAATTCTATAAATCCTGTGTCTGAGTGCAGTGCTGTCTTCCAGTAGAACTTCCTGAGATGGTAAAAATGATCTATGTGTACATAACCCAGCAGACACTAACTATGTGTTGGAATTAAGAATGTGAGACATGGCCAGTATGAATGGGGAATTCAATTTTAATATAATTTGAAGGTAGTGATGCTTATGTGACTAGTAACTACCACGAAAGACCACGCATTTCTCAGGATGACAATGGTATATACCCTGAAGCCATAGGAGATGTTCTCAGAAAATTAACAGAAAGCTGTCATACAAGGTTATAAGTGCTGTGAGAAGTCTGGTCAAGGTTCTGTGACAGCCTGTGGCCTTTCCCTAAATTAATTTATGCTCAGCTACCAGTTTCCAGCACATAATATAACTTATGCTATGGAATAGGACACTATTCTGCCCCAGTGTTTTGTTTTAAGAAATAAAATTCATACCGGAAATGATATCTGGTAGATAACAATTCTCTCATAATTGTATGAATGTGCCTCTCACCACTGGGTCACGTACGAATAAAAGAATGGGAACGAACATAGATGACAAATGTAAACTAAATCATTTCCAAGGGAAATCAAGATGACAAAGCAGAACCCATATTTCTCAACTTCTGTCTGTGGCGACTTGTCTAACAACAACTCGTGCGCCTTTTCCCATTTAGTGAACTACCCAGCCCAGCGCATTGCTCGGGCGTGTGCACACACACAGTTTGATCCCAGATACAGAGACAGCCATGTAAGACTTTCTGATTCCTCCTGAGGCCCTCATTTTAAATACCAGAGTCTATTTTACAAGGCAAACTATTCTTTCCTGATAAATATTAGTGTCAGTGAACTCTTTCCAAATGCTGACGCAAATACCCACCTCCTAAATTTGAAAGCAACTTCAGGGCAATTGGTATAACATTAGTAATTTTCAAGAATGGTCGGTGTGTGTGTGTGTGGGGGGGCAGCGTCTGCAAGCACAGAGTCTCCTGAAGGGAGCTGCAAAGTCATCTCAGATTGAAGACTTGGCTGTGTTTCCCTTCCATTCCCACACTTGCACATAGACTGTTCAAGACAGAGTAGCTGTGTTTTGGAGCTGGATCAGGTTTCCTGGGGAAACCCACATGGGAGCAGTCATAGCAGCCTTCAGCACAAGAGCTTTTGGAAGGCATTTTTGATTCAAACCACAGCCCCTTCCCAGTCCCTGTTTTGCCCTCTTCTGAGACATGTTTATTTTCACAACTGAGGAAGCGCACCTAATATTTGCCTTTTTGTGTCTAGCTTGTTTCACACAGCGTGGCTCCTCCAGGTTCATCTACGTTGACGCAGGTGACAGGACTTCATTCTTTGTCATGTTTTGATGATGGCTTATTGTATATGTGACCCCCAGCTGATGTATCCATTTATTTATGGGGGCACTTTGGTTGATGTCAGTACTTGACATTGTAAATAATGGTATAAAAAACCCAGGTGAGTGTAAGGGTCTGTTAGATGAAAATAATTCATTCCTGCTGTATAAGTACCTAGAGCCAGGACCGAGGAAAGCTGCTGGTTTTGCCTTGCTATAGCTTCGGTCACCTGCACACTGGCCCTCTGAAAACGTATCATTCTGTTTTCCTTTTCCTTGAGTCTTTCCCCTTCTCAGTTTTTCCTACTTTTTAATTTTTATTCGATGTGCTTTCTGTGTTTTTCATCTATAATCCAAAAGTAGAAGATAAATCACAAGCGCTGCACATAGAGACATATTCTAAATAGCTTCAGAAGTAAATCTAGTAAAACTAAAAATGCCCTTAATAGCTATGACAGAAAATGTTTCACTTGTCAGCATATCCACCAGAAATAATGAAAAAACATCAGTGTAATTACGATTTAGCTTAGACTGTCTATCAAGTTTAAGCAGAGCCTAGTCTAATATATTTATGGTTCTCTTAACTAAGTATTTACTTCATTCTTTATTCTTATAAAAAGCCAGGTTCTCACTTTTTTATTAAACTTACATGATGGAATCTAGTTCTGTGATGCTGGCACTTTCTTCCTAGGAGATGCCGTGTACAGAAGCGATGCTCTGACCCGCCTTCAGCTGGACTCTACAGTTAGAGGTTATCAGATTCTTTCTCCAAAACCCTCTGCCATGTGAGACGGCAAATGAAGGGTCAGTGGCATGGTCTGTAAAAAGAATTTTTTCAGGATCAAAGATGAGAAAAGAAAGGATGTTTGCTTTTATTTTGCAGATCAGAGAACACAGGCAAGAGGGACAGACACAAGTTCCCAAAAGAGGAATCACAGAGTCAGAGTGAGAGATTGGGGCTTCTATGAATATTTGAGCATGCGAAAGAAGGTTCAGACTGCAAATCCAGCTACCTCAACACAAGTTTCTCTGGCTCATCCAGTTCCTGTTAATGTTCTAGGAGCACCTGCATTGTATCAAGGTCATATATTAATGCTGAAAATGAAGACTACTTACTACAGTGTTACAAGGGCCCCTTTAGATTCAGGTAAGAACGTCTATGCAAATTAAATCCTTGAAAGAAGATGGGCGAGGGCTCACTGGGAGGAGTGAAAAGGACGGTTGTGATTTGGACATATAGTGTGTTTGGAAAATGTTTGGATCTGTGGAGCTCAGTGCTCTCCAGAGCACTCATCACTTGCAAGACCCATAACTGAGTGTGCTGTCAGGAGGCAGGGCTGGGTTGGGGGCGGCTCGCTGTGAATATGACTTAGAAAGATGCATTCTTGTTTCCAGCTTTTCCTTTCCCTTTCTACATCTTGGCTGTCTTAGGGTTACGACCATACCATTTTTTCTAGTAGCCAACCAAATATTGGACAGAATCCCGGAAAAACCTGTAAGTCAAAATAAAATTCTCATTTAAGCTGTGTGTCTCAGAGGTTTTGTCCCAACAGTGGAAAATCTGGCTAATCCAGAAGCTTATAATGAGCAGTGGGGTCACTGCTGTGACTATACCTGAACAAGGCTTCAGAAGCCTTGGGAATTGCGTGAGAATTTTGGGAAACTTTGAAGATGCAGTCCACAGAAGCCCTAGAATGCTATAATGATATAATGAGAAGTTCACTGGCAGTCCTGCTTAGAGCTAAGAATGCCACAGTGCTGATAAAGATACGGACATTAAAAGCCAGGCTCAGGACTTTCCATCTGGGAACTAGGAACGCTCCATTGGCAGTCAGATAGAGCCAGCGTGTTGTACATTCTGGCAGCAGCTAATCTTCGTTTTGCTAATGTGCTGACACATGCAAGAGACTGAAGTTAAGGGCAGTGGATTACTTAGCCTGGTGAAGGAAAGTTCAGGACAGTCCACTGTTCAGGCTACTAGCCTGGGCACTGCTGCCTGCTTTTATCAGATCTTTAATGAGAATTAAGAGAAAAGGGAAGACGTGAATGATTTTTTAAAATTTGCAGTTTCTCCAGAAAGTGCCTGAAAAGTTAGAGCCAAGGAAAGCCCAGTTGCCAAAAAGAGTAGCAGTAAAGGAAGACAAGTGTTCTGCCCTGGGAAGCATGCAATGAGAATCTAAGCAAATTCTCATTTGCTTAAATGAGAATTTTATTCTGTTCAGGTATAGTCACAACAGTGACCCCAGTCCTCATTACAGGCTTCTGTATTAGCCAGATTTTCCATTGTTAGGCCAAAACATGTGATACCCACAGCTTAAATGAGAATTTTATTTTGGCTTACAGGTTTTCAGGGATTCACTCCAACAGTTGGTTGGCTCTTAGTAGGAAAGACGAACTGAAGGCATCAGAGCAGTCGGCCAGGTGCAAGCTGCACGGGCCCCAGGGTCTAAAGAGGAGACAGCACTGAAGGATCTTGTTTTGAGAAGAAAGCTCCAGAGAGCCCAGTGTATTCAGGGCTGCCTAGAGAAGGTTCCTAGAATTCAAACATCCAGGCAAACAGACGGCACTGTAGCTCTAGGCCAGGCTTCTCCCAGACTGCAGCAGATCCTGGGATCATCCTCACAGCCCTGGTTTTTCCAACATTCCAAGAGCTGTGATGCTCTGGAGGCTTCCACACGGATTTCAGGAGGAGGCCTGACAGGCCAGGCGGTAGGCCCTGATGTAGCCGTGCATGAGAGTGAGCTGAGAGCGCAGTGGAGATCACAGAAGTGAGGTACCGAACACATGGCACTTCTACTGATGAAAACTATAGGGAAAGAGTGGAACCCCAATAGATAGGTCATGTGGGCTGTGACAGCTTAGCAAGGCCATAGGAGTCAAGCTCCCAATCCTTTGGAGTTTATATCATACTAATAGAGACCACTGATAAAAGCACTGTGATGAAGATTAATATGGAAGTAGTATTAAATCTAAGTTGGAAGACACCTGAACTATTCACACGGCTAAATGACGGAAGGCTTAGTGGATGGCATTCAGCACGCTGTCATGGAAAATGCGTATGCTGGTCTTCAGCTGTCGCCATATGCAGGTAGCAGCTAGTGAGAGGGTCGAGGTGAGCATAAGGATAAGATGGAAATCTGTTAGAAGAAAATATAATTTCCCATTACTTTCTAATGCAATAATGATTTCTTAAACAGGATACAAAAAGTCTTGAATATAACAAGTGAATCACATTAAAATGGCAGAAATCTTGAGTGTATAGATTTCAAAAGCTAACCGGTGAGCCCAAGAAGGTATTTACAGCATATGCCATGGACAGAGGGCCTGTTTTGATTTTTATAAAAGGAGACCTCCTTCAAACCAATAAAAAAAAAGTACAATCTTAGGAAGGGCAAAGGGCTCTAGCAGGCTTTTCACAAGAGAAGATGCACAACTGGCTGAGTAAACGTCCCATCTCTATGAAACAGAGACAATGAATCTGTGCTGCTGGAAGTCAGAACAATGCTGCCCTCAGTATAGGGCACCGGGAAGCACTCAGCTGAGGCCACTGCAGTGCTGGAAGGTCCTATTGCTCAATCTGGGTGCTGGTTACAAGGACGCTCGACTCTGAACTCTGATCAAGCTGCACACATATTTACATTAATAATGTACTTCATAGTTAAATAAAAGCTTTAAAATGATGCAGTGAAAAGAATGATGCAGTTTTTTGATATTAAAAAGTAATCTGTGAGCTGAAAGCAAATTTTCAGCTGTTTTTATTTCTTGTTTTGGATCTTTTTAAGAATGAATTCATCTCTTAAAAGCAAAGTTCAGACTGGGTTTCAACCTTGGTCCCCTACTAAAGCACTATGGATGAGAAATGTGGTAACCTCTGTTTTTTTGTATCTAAGATACAAATAAAGGACTTTGACCATTGTTATATGATACAAAAGATGTTAATGATGGGCATTTTTGATAATTAGGCAAACTGAAAATATAATGAATAGAAAGTGATGAGAATAGTTTATGATACTTGCATTTTATTATTTAGGGCAGGTTACATGATAAAAGAAATTTATAGAAATCTGATGACTGTGCATATTTTATTAAATACATTAGCAACTAAAAGAAATCATGACTTTCTTAGTAAATAGAAGAAAACTTAGCATTTGTAGGAAAATCACACAATGTCTGTTACAACTTTAAATGCTAAAGGGCTCCCTAGCACAGAGGCCTATTGTGTCACTATGACTTGTGAGGCAACACTGGCAATTGCTGACATCACCCCAGAGTCAAGGATGTCCTCCTAGTTTGTCATAATGGTGGAAGAATCTTAACAATGCTAACCTTCCAGACTTTGCAGGCTGGCAAAATGGAAGAAAAAAAGACAAGTGTGTGGGTTGATGACATTTACAAAACTATTTGGAGTGATTGACATTGGAGATCCTATTAGAGAAGAAAGGAAAAGGAGAGAAGTGAGTGGCTGTTCAGGAAGAAGAGTGGCAGTGCCGACACTGGATGATGAATAGACACCAGGCAGGAAAGAGACTCATGTCAGCCTGAGTGTGTGTCCTGAGGCCTCCACTTCAGAATCAGACACTACCTCTTAGGCACTGGTGCGTAATAGCCCAGAGCCAGGGGTGGTTTGCCCCTTGCGTTCTCTGCCAGAGATTGCAAGGTGATGCAGAGACCTCTCCTTTTAAGGCTTCTGTCTGCAAAGAGAACAATTTGAAGACATTTTTCTGGGTTTCTTACAGCAGAGCTGTACCTTTTTGGAAAGCCCGCTAATCATCTGCATGGAAATTTCAACACCAATAACCTTATTACACCAAAGCTTCTCCATACTAGAACCTTGGGAAGCATGTGCAGTCCTACAGGACTGACTTCTTCCTGAGATCAATCATGGACCAGGGGCTCTGATGCTGCTTTTTTATTTTGAAAACTGACCTGGCTCCCAAACTCTCATTTAATAAAAAAACAAAAATTGGCATATATTTCATGGATATGCTACATTCCTAGTATTTGTGAGGGCTTGAATTTGATCTCCAGAATTTAATTAATTCACATTTTATAGTCTGTGTATGGATTCCTTTCATACATCTCAAATGAAATGCAATTCTCTGTGCAGAGCAATTTTATTTCCCTCTGTTCCTTATTATCCCACAGATACAACACCCCAGACTTATAGATACTAAATTTATACAAGCTGTTACAAGTAAAGTCCAGGCATTTGCTCTGCAATTTTTTTTTAACATTTATTTATTTATTTTGTGTGTGTGTGTGTGTGTGTGTGTGTGTGGCCAGCTCAGCCCACCAGGGGGCGGGGCTGGCTGGCATGTGGTGCTGGGGGATTGAACCATGGTCCTTGTGCTCTGCCAAGCTTGTTCCAAGTAGGTGCTTTAGACCACTGAGCCATCTCGCCAGCCCCTGCTCTGCAATTTTGAGATTTTGGCCTTATTTTCCCAAACTCTACTGTTATCATCATCTTCTCAAACAGCCAACACACTTCACACAGAGAAGGGTTTAACACAGCTGAGGAGTTTGCACTGTAAGCTGAACACCATGTGACTGAAATGCTGGCCTGGGCCATTTAGAGAAAGCTTGAGGTCACCACTGTAAAGACCATTCATTAGCATCCACTTGGCCATCAACTCCCACCCCTGCGCTCCCAAAACCTCTGGGAGAACTCACGATCAGGTGCTGCTCACCTACCATCTTCCTCCAGGCTGAACCCGCCTGTGCTCTCCTCCTCACACACAGTCTATACTGAGTGTATTTATCACTTGTGTATTATCACATCTAATCCATCTGGATCTCCAGCAGTCCTTACTTTATAAATTAACCCGTGATCTAGCTGCTGCTGCATCCTAGATCTTTAAATGGTTATCTTCTGCCCAGAGGTTTCTTCTGTGGTCTCACCACTCTCTTCAGTCCATGGCTTTTTACTTGAAGACTTTTGCATTCACCACATTATTCTCACTCCAGTTCTGTGTCATAGCAGCAATTCTCTTACTCCCCCATTGTGCATAATTATCTTCCCTTTGGTGCACATTTTGTCTCATACAGAGGGGCTCAAAATAATCAAAGAACTGTGTGACTGGAGTTATTGAAAGCTGTTACTGTCAACGTTAGCTCCATCTACAGTGTCACCAGGCATGTTCCTGCTTTCTCTTTGATCATTTTTCACTGCCATTTCTTACAGAAGCTACTTTAAAAATTTTCACACAACTCAAAATTCCTAATGCTGAGTTATCTCTATTCAATTTTGGGGGAAACAATTTCTATTTATAAGAAATAACAAATTCCACTGGAAATAAAAGATGAGCCAAACTTCTTCCTTCATACCCCAAAGAATCACTTAAATATAATTAGGTTCTTTCCTCCTTCATTTCAATAAATCTAGAGCTATGTATTCCTCCGGCTCCGAAAACTTGGTCTTGTGATCTGTGATGAGATTTCAGTTCCGTTTGTCATCTCTGCACTGTGAACCCTGGTCTATGGGTTCTCTCTGCAGTGCTCTTGAGATTTCTTTAGTACTTCCCCCATTGCTATCCGGGCAGTGCTGAGGTCTCTTAGAGAGTTTCTTTCATCCCTGCTCTCTCCTGAGTTTTCTCTGAGCATTTGTCTTGGTAAGATTACGCCTTCGCTTTCATAATATCCCTGCACACAGTTGAAGAGGAAATGAGTTTGCAGTGGAAAAGTGTTAGGCCCTGAAACTCGTGTGATCTCGGGCAAATTATATTCATAAGTAGTTTGGTTTTCATGTATTAAGGAAAATGTCTATTCTAAAATGTCACAGTGAAAACCTTGCAGCGGCTACCGATGGCCAGCGCCGTGGATGCCCGACTCCTATTAGTGAGCCAAACTCTAGGTCTTTCATTATTACATTATTATATAATATATAGACAGGTTATATTATTTCTTCCATCCACAGTTTTCTCATTTTTAAACGAGCATGCTAATATTATTTACCTCACCTGACTTAATAATGTTATTTTGTTCACGAGCCTAAAATCCCCTCATGAGCAGACCTCTGACTGAGAACACCTTGAGCTCCTCAGAAACTTTAGCACCAAGCCCTTGAAGTTCAGTTTGCTTCTGGACTCAACCACCAGGAGGCAGCATTTGCCTGGATGGAAACGTCTGCTCAGAAAAGTTCTGCGTCACCCTTAGGAGGTTTTTTTCGTCTCCTGCACACCGAATGCACATCCTGAGCAGGACAGACCCTGGAGCACTGGGGACGGCATACGCTGTCACTCTCAGGGCAGCATCTCCTCGCTTTGGTCTCGAGGTCGCGCCTGAACAAGGAGCTCCCGGATCGCAGGTCCTCCCACAGAGACTCCCCTTCCTCCTGCTGAGGGACATCTCTCTCCAGACCAGCACGCTCGGTCCCCCGCGCTGGCCATGCTCTCCGTGACCCTCCTCCTGCTCGGATTGCCTTTCGCCCTGAGTAAGTAACCTGTGCCTTCCCTGTTCCTGCCTCACAAAGGAATGAAGCTGAAGGGAGACCCTGCGTCCTGACAGGTGGGTCTGTC
>NW_004524852.1:78470-78986 GCF_000260255.1 Octodon degus
TGGTGAGGTGGAGCGGCAGAGACAGGGGGATGCTAGACTCCTGCAAAGAAGGGGAGCTTCTTTCCTTCACTACTGAGTGACGTCAGACACGACGGAGAACAGAGAGCCTCCCGGGGTTCTTTCTGTCTGGGCAAAGACGCTGCACTCTGCGTCAGGACACTCATTTCCCCCTTAATATTGACGTAATCCATCATGTCATCCAGCTGTCCTTCCTTCACATATGAATGCATAATCTAGCTACGGATACCTCTGGGTCAAACTGTGGAAGCCTTCTAAATGATCTCCACGCTTGTCCCCAACACTCCCTTCTTAATACAGCAGACCTTGAAGTACTAGTGAGGTCATCACCCTCATAAAATTCTTGCGACCGCCTCCTATTCTCTCTGAATAAAACCTAAGTCTCCACAGTAGCCCATGAGCCACGATCTGCCTCCCATTACACTTTCAAAAGTGGACAGAAACAAGCAACTGTCCACCATAAGATCTGTAAGGAAAATAATAGAGTTAAGAAAAATA
>NW_004524852.1:79133-100795 GCF_000260255.1 Octodon degus
AAGGAAGAACAACATAAATAATAAATATATATACAAGATATTATTTTATTTATTTTTCAAAGCTTTATTGCGGTAGAATTGTTTTTAAAAAGCTGATGATATTTGATGATCTTGCAGGTGTGTGTTCACCCTCCTAACCACCATCACAATAATCAAGGAAATGGAGGATACCACCTCCACACATTTCTTGTGGTTATTTTTGCTTTGTTTTGTGTTGTTTTGGGTGCTGCTTTTGTAGGGACACTTCACCTGTTATCTACCTTCTTCACAACTTTCTAAGTGTCCAGTGCTGTGCTGTTAACTGTAAGAGCTGTTCTGCACAGAAGAGTTCTACAAAGCACCCTTGAATAATTAGAGGTTATGCCCACTGGAGGATCACTCTCTGTTTGTCCCTCCTCATCCCTGCTCCTAGGAGCCATCATTGTATTCTCTGCTTCTATGAATTTGAATATTCTTACAACCTTTTATGCGTGGAAGCATGCAATAATATTGCCTGATGAAGTTTTCAGCTTCTGAATATGGAAGACAACTGACAGGTATAAAGGGGATAAGGAAAGTAACATACACAGTTTAGTGTATTTTTCTTGAAGTACCAAGATAATCCTCACTGGACAATGAAATGTTATACTGTAGGCACAATGTAATCCTTAAAAAACATTAAAAATGTAATAGAAAGAAATACTTAACTTTACTAAACAAAAAAATGAGAGAGTTAATGAAGAAAAATTGTGGTAGAAAAATGGGAAGAGGGCTGGTGAGATGGCTCAGTGGTCTAGAGCACCTACTTGGAACAAGCTTAGCAAAGCACAGAGACTGCAGTTCAATCCCCCAGCACCACATGCCAGCCAGTCACACGTCCTGGTGGGCTGAGCTGGACACACACACACACACACGTAAATAAATAAATAAATTTTTTTAAAAAATGGGAAGAAAAGAAAGAAGAGTCAGTGAGGAAGTGGGAAGAACATGTAGTTATAGCTTTAAAGGGCACTGGGTTTTTATTTGCATGATGACAGGTGTTTATTATTGAAAAATAAGAACACCTAATATTCTACATTCCAGTAAAAAGCTATTCTAAATGTCTTTCTGTATAAAGTATAGGTTATCCTATGGACAAAATGGAGATCAACTGTTACTGCAACCCCCTTAGTTAACTTCTGTGGAGTAGCATTATCTTCTTAAATATCTGCATGTTTTTTCCAAAACCATAAATGAAATGGTTCAAATTAAGTAAATGAATTTATAGACAGGTAGTTGCTAATAAATAGATAATATTCATCTGAAAGCAGCACACAATAAACATTTGTAGTAGAGAATAAACATAAACATTTGGGGTGGGTATAAGTGAGGGAAGATGAAAACAGGAAGAGTAAAAAATGCAGGGTGCAGTTTCCACATTCTGTAATGCATGAGGGTAACTACGGTAGAAAACAACTGAACTGTTTGAAACTAGCTGACCGAGTATAACACACATAGCTGAGAAGATAGACAGAGTCTATCTGAGAAGATAGGTAAGAATCACACATATCTGGGGAGACAGATGTGCCGGCTGCCCTGATCTCATCATTACATATTTTGCACATGCAATGAAATGCCACACTGAATCTCATAAATATATACAAGTATTATGTGTGCATTAAAATGTGCTAATAATATCAAACTTTAAAAACACTAGCTTCTAAAATGTCTATAATAAAAATTTCAGAATACAGAGAAAATAAATGGAGTAAGATACAAGAAAAAGGAAAATTGCATAATGCTCCTATATTGGGAGCACTAACATTTCTCCCAATGTTAGAGGGAAAATGGAAGAGCAATCTGTAGATCTATAGACTCAGTACAATTCCCATCAAAATACTAGTGCTGTTCTTTACAGAACTAGGAAACGCATCCTAAAGTTCTTGTGGAAATCTGAAGGACCCAGAACATCCAATGCAGTCCTAAGCAAAAAGAGAAAGGCTGGGGTGTCGTAACAGCTGGTTTCAAGGTACACCACAAAGCCATGTGACTAAAGCAACATGGTCCTGACACAAGAGCAGGCTTGTCTGTGAACTGCAGAGGACACAGATAAATGCACGCAACTTCAGCCCTCTGGTTCTATATAAAGAGCCAAACACTGAACAAAATGCAGGTTCTTTAATAAAACCTCCTGGGAAACCGGGAATCTACTTATAGAAGACTAAAGTTAGATCTGCGTCTCTCAGCAGCAGAAAAGCCAAAGTTCTATGCCTGCCTCTAGGTGTCAAATGTAAAAAGTGCTCACAGAAAACACCAGGGAATCTCTGGAAGCCAAAGGTACAATGACGGCATCCCAAATAAGGCACTAACAGTCCTGAACAAAATAGCAGAGTCAACAAATAGGACTAAATCTCACTGTAAAATTTCTGCACAATGAAGGAATCTAACAGAGTGAACACATCACCTACAGAATGGAAAGAAATCTTCATCAACCACTCTTCCAACACAGGATTTATAGCTACAACATATAAAGAACTCAAGAGCTTAGCATCTAAAAATCAAATAGATCCACAAATAAATGAGAAAAAGAATTCAACAGATACCTCTGGAAGGCAGAAGAATAAGTGACTAAGTAGGAACATAAAAAAATATTCAACATCTTTGACTAACAAAAAACTATAAGTAAAAAGTGCGGTGACTGCACCCAACTGCAACTGGAATGTAGATCGCTAAGAATACAAACAGTGACAAAGGCTGGAGAGGATGCGTGGTCCTTGCTGAGACTACAAATGAATACAGCCACTCTGGAAATCAGTACGAAGGTTCCTAAATAAAAATAAAGCTAACACTGGATCCAGCAATACTGCTCCATGGTGTATGCCTGAATGCACTAAGGAGCACACTATGGGGCTGTGGGTGCACCCGTGTGGACTGCAGCACAGTTCACAGAAGTCCAGATATAGAATCGGCGCGAGTCCCTGGCAAGATGGACGCACAGGTGGTGCTGCGTAGGTAGTGGAGCGCTCCTGGGTCTGAAGGTAGAAGGAATTTCTGTCATTTTCAGGAAAGAGGGTGGACTGACAGCCATGCTTTTAAGTGAAATAAGTGAGATAAAGAAAGACAAGAGTCAAATATTTTAATAGGAAGAAGCTAAAAAAATACCAAGAAAGTAAAAGAGAGGTTTTTAGCAGGCAAGAGAAAGGGAATGATAGGAAGGAGTGTAGGGCCATTAACAAGAGCCGTGAATATGAGCACGAAGTGTAATGCAGGAGCCCCCAACACACGTGGGACCTGAAGAGGGAGGCAGGAGCGGAGGAAGAACTAAAAGGATCGTACGTGTTGCACGCAAAGCTCTCAAAGTGAATCCATGAATGAGTGTCTCCAATAAAAAAGAGTGGAAGAAATAAAGTCTTTTCTCAGAAATATTTATTTATTTATTCCTCTGAATCACAGATTAATGGAACAGTCATCAGCAGTAACAAACAGCCCCATCAGGCACCACCGATGGATACATCTCAGTGATCAGTCCCGTTTGTTGAAAACACCTTTACTTTTCCCATTGGCTTGTCTTGCACAGTTCTTGAAAATTAATTGAACATCTATGTATATTGGAATCCATTTTTTTTCTTCAGTTGTAGTAGTAGCATCAATATTAAGGGCACAACCTGTGCTTTCTGGATTTTTGAAGGTGTTAGGTGATGCAATAGGTAAGACATGGCTCATTGTCAACACTGAGTGGACAGAGATTTCATGATACATTGGCTATAAAAAGTGAAATAAACTCTTGTGACTGCATGATGGTTTGTGTTTTGCTCGGGCCAAATAGCTGTTGAAGCCACGTACCACCACAGTCCCTGCTTAACATTCCTGTTTCTTTATTCTTCATAGTTTTCTAATGAACAAATTAGTATTCCTGGGTAAGAGTATAAAAAAGAGTCTTACTATCAAAAGTACAAACACCAATAAAACATCAACTCACAATACAAATTCTTTACATAGCATTACGGATGCAGAGATAATGGCTGCTGCTCTTCACTATAACTGGCCCACTCCTTAAAAAGACAGCAGAAGATTCAATTGTCTAAAACACTTTAAAGAACTGTAATTAAATTCTTTAAATCATAAACATATCCCTCATCTACTGCGTTCCTAGGGAATACATGAGCAAAATCAATCGTTCACACTTCTACTTCTGCTGTCTCTTGGCAACCAGTGGGAAGATGGTAGAAGACTTTCTCCAGCTGGGACAGCGAGTTGCCATTGAGGTGCTCCTGCAACACGCTTTTCCATCTGCTGTCCTGCTCTGAGTTTTCACCTTTCAAGGAAGTCTGACTGTGATGTTTTCTTGAGTACATTTTTCTGTGATGAGTAAACATCTTGGACAAGTTTTTGCCTACTGAAGACCCTATTTTTCCATCCACTGTGTAGCTTGGCACATGAAAGTTATGACTATACTCCAGTACTGCTGGGTCTGACAGTGGTTTTTTTTTTTGGGGGGGGGCAGAACCGGGGATTGAACTCAGGCCCTTGCGCTTGCCAGAGAAGCACTTATTCTACTGAGCCATCTCCCCGGGCCCTGACAGTGGTCTTTGGACAAGAATTTTTCTGCCAAAATTCTGTCATTTGATTTTTTAGTGGCTGGCTGTGATGAACCTTCATAAACAAAGAGTAAGGAACATGCACAAAAGTTAAGCTTCTTCTGGCTTTCAAACCGCTGCAGAATTTTTGCAATCTTCTCAATCCTGGCAGCAATAGCTTCTTTTCTTAAGCAGCAGCCATTATGAAAAAGCTTGGAGACTCCACCTTTATAGTTTCTTTTGTTAAGCTTCTTCCAAAGTGCTGGTTTTGTGTCTCGTAGCTGTCAGAATGTACATGATAAACCCTCCTGCCAAGTACCAAGAACTCAGTCTCTTCCATTAATGGGTACTTGCTGACCTGTCGCTGAATCTTCTCAGATGAGGCAAAAGGATCTCAGCTTTTTCACCCTACCTTTACATCCATTATGCAAGGCTTAATCAATTTATGGGTAATATCTTCCAGTTCTAGGTATAAATCATTTGGTGCCATGCGTGGTGACCAGATACCATAATATTTTGGCAAATGTTTTTTTATTTGGAAAAGAATACCATCCCGAAAATCAGCAGCATAAACCATATTATAAAATTTAGCTCTCTTGGGCCCATCGGAGGTGGCTGTAACTGTTTCAACACTGTCCCATCTGGATGTAGCAGTATTCCCACTTTGTCCTTCCCGTACATGTGCCCAGCCGCTTGATGTGAAAGTGGCACACTGCCATTGAGGAAGGGCAGCCTGCTGCCCGCTGGCTGCGGGGTGCCCTCAGGAACGGCGTTGCTAGCTGGTGGGCTCCACATTTCTTGGGTGCCGGGCCCCTACAACCAGAGCAGGGATGCAGGCTCCATGGCCATAGCGGACAGAAGAAGGGGGAAGGCGGCCACAGGAGAAATGGTGAACGAAGTGGCTCCGGGAAAGCTGGGGTCACTCAAGCTCCGTTGCCAGTAGGCTCTGGGGGTTCCCGCGGCCCCTGCCCTCTGAGGCCCAGGGAGGGGGGCCCATGGAGCCCAGGAGGCGCAGGTGTTCCCCGCCCAACTCCTAGAGGAGCGCGGCTCCTGGCTCCCGCCGGGCGCTGCTCCAGAGACCAATCAAATCCATTTTCAGTACTACTCTTTTTTTCTGCTTTGATTCAAAACTTACAGAATATATGTCTCTTACTTTCCCAAGTATAAAACTCTTTGGAGTACTGTATTTTACAATAATTTGGTAGGTTGAATTCCCCAAAATTATTCAGTAAAAACAGTTTGGATTATTTGAACATCTTTTATTTTCTGTATTATTATGGAGTTGTTTCTTCAATTTATATGAAGAATTGGAATTTACCTGATAGTTCGTTGAATGTATGGAGGAATTTGAGAGGTTTAAAGCTATTATCTTTGCATTCATGAAAATAACATGTTTCCATTTATTAACCTTCCTTTAATTTCTGTGAGCAATACTTTGAGCTTTTCCAACAGAAGTCTTGGGCACATTTAATAATATAAAAAAGTAACCCAATATTTAGGGGAAATTGTTTGAAATAAACACATTGCTCACAGTCTATCTATCGATCGTTTGATCAATCGATTGATCGTCTATCTAGGTTTCTATCTATGCTCTTGCAAGTCAATAAAAGAATGAATTTTAAAATGAAAATAAGACATGAGATGGGTTTCATAAAAGAAAATATGTGAACAGGAGAAGATGTTCTTCCACAGGGCCCAACACAATATGGCCTATGAGCTAAATCCAGGCACTCATTCTGAGGAAATTCCACTGAAGCAGTGCCTTTTGTTTACGAAGGGCTTTTTGCATGCTTCAATGACAGAGATGAGCAGTTGCAACATAGACTGAATGGTCTTCAAAGCCCCAAATTCAATATTTACTGTGTGATCTTCTCTGGAAAAAGTTTGTTGATGCACGATCTATATCACACTTATCAGAAAAAAATGCAAGTAAAAACCACATAAGATACCACTATATGTCCATTATGTGTGAAAACTGACTGAAAACCCCGACCCTCCAGTGCTCTGGCTAATGTGGAGAGGTGATGCACGGGCAGGTGCACTTCAGTGTGAGGGATTCAGCCTGACCTGACATGGATAAGGGAGGAAGGGACGCGCTGGTCAGGCAGTAACTCAGCCTGAGGTCCAGTGTGTGCCTCCAAAGAGCCCACAGGGCAAGTGAGCTGTGTATGTCACATTTGGGGAACCCCGCTTTTCTCTGATACACCTAATACCCTATCCAGTTCCTCCAGATGCCACTGAAAAAGAACACCTCAGCTGATGGCAGCAAATACTCTAGCTCACCTCAGCAGGGCAAAATCTCCTTTCATCTAAAGTAATTATTGGCCCAAGAAGAAGATTCAACCACTACTTACTTCAGTGATGCAGGGATTGCTGAACAGAAGCCCTTCAAATGCCTGTCATCTGATGAATGTATAAAGACAATACACAGAGTGAAGCACTCTCAGCAGTAAAGGATACTTTTTTTTTAAATTTAAATTTTTTTTTTATTTATGTGTGTGTGTGTGTGTGTGTGTGTGTGTGTGTGGCCAGCTCAGCCCACCAGGGGGCCGGGCTGGCTGGCATGTGGTGCTGGGGGATTGAACCACGGTCCCTGTGCTTTGCTGAGCTTGTTCTAAGTAGGTGCTTCAGACCACTGAGCCATCTCACCAGCCCCGTAAAGGATACTTTTGAGTCATTTGTAGGAAAACTGATGCCCTTCGAGCCCATAATTGTAGGTGACATAAAGCAGATGGAGGTGTATTTGCATCACATGGTTTCTCTTGCTTGAGAAACCAAACTCTACAGACTGAACAGAGAAAATAAAAGAAGGGTAATAGCACGCAGCCAGACAGATTTTGTGGAGATGAAAAGGGAACCTGGATCCAGAAGACATGGAGAAGGAAACAGCACTGAGATGCGGCATGTGTGTGGAATCTATTTATTGTGCATCACAAACACAAACAACACAAACTGAAACATGAAATAAAGTCCATTCATAGGAACAAAGTCACAGGGAGTTGTTCACAGGAGACTGTACTCTCCCTGTGCGGCCACACAGGGGCAGTGCTCCGTCAGGGTAGATCAAGGTCTCTCACACATGCTCAGGCAGGCAAAGATCATTGCTTTAAAAGGTAACAAACCTCCTCCTCTGTTTCAGCTTATTTTTATTCATGCTTAATTTATGCATGTATCTCTCCATTCACTAGATAATTCCTAAGTAAAAAAAATAAGACTTCGAGGTCAGGGCCATATGAACATTTCTGATGTGAACACAACATGGCCTCACTCGTGTACCACTGAATCGGCAGCCACACTGATTTACCTGAACTGGAATTTTCTCCTACATCCTGTTTGCAGGGAAATCCACTCATGACTCATGGTGCACTTCAAGTAACTTTTCTCTTTAAACCCTTCAGTTACGTGGTCCAGAAGCACAATTCATCTCTGCCTCATTTATCTTCTCTGGACACTCACTTTTTTTCCTAGACCTCATTTTGCTGTCCCTAGGTCTCATCTTCCTTGCATGAGGCCCAGGCACTGCCCATGTGGCAGGAGCTTGGAGGAGCCCACACATGTGCGTCAGGCCCTCCTTCTCCTCAGGTTCACTCTCCAGGTATTGAGGATTTGCAGGAAGTCATGGTCTGAAACACCAAGTACAAACTTCCAGAAATAAACAATTGACAAGGTTTTTAAATTACACATAGTCCACAGCAGCCTGTAGGATTTCCTGCCTCCCTTCTTGGTGTGTCCTGGGACATGCATTGCAATTTTGCCCAGAGGAACCATGTTCTGGGCTGTGTGATCATTGATTACTTCTTAGCCCTCTCATTATCAGAATTGCTATCCACACTGTTTGTATTTATGCAATTCTTGTTTTACTTACAAATGTTTGAAAGTGCAGAAGTAAATGCACTGGTAATGTGGACACAGAAAAGAGAAGTCAAAAATTGCTTTCCTCAGGTGAAAAAATAAAAATTATAGTGTAAGTATAGGGAAAACATAGGATTGTGTTACATCCACTGGGTCCGAGGCCTGGGATTCCCCAGGTTCACCTGAGCCAGGTCTGTCTCAGTCTCTGATGTAGAAAAATGAAAAGCACTCAGAGAATGCCACAAACAGCAAAATAATGTCATTGTAGGTATTGCAGGAAGAAGCAGGGCAAAGCCACTGGGGAGTAGTGGGGCCCTCAGAGCTGAGGCACCACGGAATCTGGGGTTCGTTTCCTGTTTATGGGGTAAGGGTTCCATCTCCACCCCCAGAAGGGCCAACACTGGATGGACTGGATCCTGGCTTATTGCTAGGAGTTCAGTCCTGTAGGCTAATAGGGGAATCCAGGTAGGAATGGCAACCTGCACTAGGAGGGCTGACCCTACCTGCCCAGAGGCCAGCATCAACAACACAAGCTGTCAGCTTCAAATCATAAAGCTGCTTGATAATTCCTGTTGCTCACAGCCACATAGATGCTGCATTTTCTACCCTCTCAAAAGGGCCTGAGTCTGTCCTACAGTTTGATTCTATTTGTGGTTTCAGACATTTTCTTGAAGTCTTAGAAAGTAATTGCCTCAGATAACGGAGGACATGCTAGGCACATAAAAGCATCAAGCAATTTTGAAACTTCCCATTTGGGTGGGGGATAGAGCTCAGTGCACAGTGCCTGCCTGGCAAGCATAAGGTCATGAGTTCAATTCCTGGTACAAAAATGTCTTCCTATCTGATGTTGCTGTAGGAATTGGTCAGATTGAGAAACACTCAGCATTTTCTCCTGTTACGTTAAGATGGTGATTTTCATTGGTTGGAGCTGATCTGACATACAATATATACGTGGATAATCCATTCTGTTCTTGAAGGAAAAAGCCATCAAGCCTTTTAACTTTTTAAAATTTACAATAACTGAGATTGTCCCTCCTTTCCAGGTTGCTTTAGAATTTATCAATATTTGCTACCAACAGCATAAACATTTATAAAATATTAATTCTTCCTATTTTCATTTTAACCCATGAGAATAAAAAGATTCATTGCCTATTCAAACTCAGGATCAGAGTTACAAAAATGCCTTATTTTTTAAAAAAATTTATTCATTTTATTTATGTGTGTGTGTGTGTGTGTGTGTGTGTGTGTGTCCAGCTCAGCCCACCAGGGGGCGGGGCTGGCTGGCATGTGGAGCTGGGGGATTGAACCGTGGTCCCTGTGCTTTGCTAAACTTGTTCTAAGTAGGTGCTTTAGACCACTGAGCCATCTCACCAGCCCAAATGCTTTATTTTTGAAGAGCCAAATTCTCATATCTTCTGAAGTCAGAAAAGTCTTCTCTTCCTCTCTGGTCAAAATTTCTCCAGCATAGTTTGTTCCAGGATAGTCTGTGTTTTTCCTCAGATATGTTCTTTTCAGTACTTAATTAACCTGATTTTCAATTTTAAAACCTGCAAAAACTTGACTTTGCCTTAAATATCTTCTATCATTTCTCACAGTAATGAAATATGAGCACATCTAAAAGACTGTAATGGAACTGGGTTCCCTGAGGACAAAAAGACAGAAAGAACATATATTCTGCGACTTCAGATTATAGGAAATATCATGCCCCTGTGTGACAGCAATAGACTTTAGCATCCATAAGAGAGTGAAACACCTTCTATAGATTAATCCTTTGGATTCACTGGATTTCTCATCTTTCATTGCTTTAGAATAAGTGGATTTCTATTGGCATATCTGTTACAACATGAGTTTTAATATTCTAGAAATAGAAAGAGATTAACAAGAAAAATTGTAAATGGATGGTTCTCCATATACACACAGGGGATTTCTGATTTTGAAAGATGACATTTGACCAAGGTTAGAAAGGGCTTCCTTTGACAGAATTAGCTTTAATTTAAAACACCTGCAAGTGGGTGGAGCCCATTGAAAGAACTAAAGTGCATGCAAGTTTAGAGCCAGAGCTTCAGCTGTCTGGGAAGACAGAGGATCCCTGGGGTTCATACTGAGCCCCGGCTTCAGGAGGAATGGAAAGGATTCTGGGAACATCAGTTCTAGTCCTAGGACTTCACTGGGCATGTGAGTTGTGGAGGAGAATCCCAGGGTATGGCATTAAGTTGAGGGAATAGGAATATTGGAGAACAGGCAAAAGCATGCAAGCAGAAGCTTTAAAGGGGTTCTACAATGTCAGGGCTTCCTGACTTCTTTAAAATCTTTCTAAGCAGGGGTGAATGGACAGCAGAAGAAAAATGACCAGCAACAGGTGAGACAAAATCCTCAGTGGCTGACAGTGCAGGAGAGAGAGATTTCAGTGCTGAACTGCACATACCAGGATGGTGCATTTCCATTTGTCTACTTCCCGTGGTACCGGCTGCTTCCTGGCAAAGGGCTGGAATTACTGATAGCTGTACGTTCCAATGAGAATGAAAAGCAAGATGGGAGATTCAAAGTGTTCTTCAGAAAAGCTGACCAGGAACTCTCTTTGCACATCAAGAATACTCAGCCTGGAGACTCGGCCACCTACTTCTGTGCAGCCAGCGCACAGCGCTCTGCAGGCACCTGCAGCCTGCACACAAACCCACCCTGTGGCTCCAGCAAAGGGAAGTGGGTTCAGGGGGTGGAACAGAAAACAAAGAAAAGAAAAACAAATGGGAACAGAACTTTGTGAATAAGGAGGGGAAGAGAGGTTGAAGGCAGGGAATCAAATGGGAAGAAAGAGGGATCAAGTTGTATCCTGTGCATGTACAAATAGGTCACAGATGCTTTGGAGCCACAGGAGGAAGGACAGCAGGGCTGGATGTGATCATGCTCAGGGCCTCAGAAGCCTCCTCTGTCTGTCTAAGCCCTGAGCTGAGCAAGTGCAGCGTATTTATTGAGAAGATTAGAAAATACAGATCACTGACGAAGGGCAGCGTACAGGAAGCCCTGTAGGTCATGAGTTCCTGTCCAGTCACACACTGCAGTTATCCTAAAGCTTTAAAGGACAGAGATTTCCTCCTCTGCTCTCTGAAGACAGTTCTGAGCAACCAAACAGGATTGCTCTGTCCAGACCGCTTGCGGCCAGGTGAACATCCTCTGTGATACATTTATATGTTACCTTTAAGTGTCCCCCCTCTGTGTGCCCCTGAATTTTCATGTCACATTCTTTACACTAGCCCATGACTGAGCCTGCCCCAGCAAGCCTTAACTAGCTGCATGTGTGAGAAGTGCATTTCCTATTCAAATGTTTTAGAAAGCGAACATATGCATTTGGAGAACAAGAGCTAATGTATGAGTAAATGGAATTTACAGATCAGCTAATAAAAAGATCTAGAGACAGAGAGTTTATCCTGAACCTTCCTGCTGAATCAAAACATTGGACTTGGGGCAGCCAAATAGCTCAGCAGCTTAAAGTACCTGATTATGCCAACACAGTGACAGAGGTTCGATCCCTAGGCCTGCTGTGCTGCCTCTACCCTCACAGTGCGTGGAGAGGGCCATTGAGACTGGGTGTGGTGGCGTGTGCCTGTCATCCCAACTTTTTGGGAGGCTGAACACAGGCGGATCGCTAAGAGTCTGGTCTATATAGTGAGACCCTGTAGAACCCCTACTAAAAAATAAAAAATAAAATAAAAAAGGACAGATACAGTGAATCAGAACAAAAGTGTGGAAAGGAAAAAAGCCTCGAAAGCTAGGAGGATGAGGAGTCGGCCTTTTCCCTACGACACCAGCGGAAGCAGACTGCGCATTCGTGAGACTGATGTGTGTGCTTGTGACCTCCAGAATTCTAAGAGAACTCTTTGGTTTTTTATTTATTTAATTTTTTTTTCTAAGAGAACTCTTTGGATTGATCTTGACACCATTTGTGTAATTTATTGCAGCAAAATAAGAAAATAACAAAAACAGTAATAGTAAGCACTGAAAGTAAACATATCCAGAATAGAGATTAAAATGTTAAGATAAAATAAAGTACAATATTTTCCAATAGTTTTTAAAGATGCTAAGAAAAGAAACAATTTTAAAGAAAAAACATACTGAGTGTGAGAGCTGCCACCGCCTAGTCTGAATCTGAGAAGCGCGTGCCCCAACACAAGTCCCATATGCATTCTTGGTGCCATTTGGTTCTAAGTCCAAGGTGGCCAGTCTCAAGGATCAGCTGATGGTGATTCTCCTAAAGGAGGAACATGTGCCCAGAATAAGATCCCGGTTGTTGGGGCTGGTGCTGTTGGCATGGCCTGTGCCATCAGTATCTTAATGAAGGACTTGGCAGATGAACTTGCTCCTGTTGATGTCATGGAAGACAAATTGAAGGGAGAGATGGTGGATCTCTTTTCCTTAGGACACCAAAAATTGTCTCTGGCAAAGACTATAATGCAACCACAAACTCCAAGCTGGTTATTATCACCACTGGAGCACATCAAAGAGGGAGAGAGTCATCTTAATTTGGTGCAGTGTAATGTGAACATCGTAAAGTTCATCATTCCTAATGTTGTAAAGTACAGTTCCAACTGCAAGTTGCTTGTTGTGTCCAACCCAGTGGATATCTTGACCTATGTGGCTTCAAAGATAAGTGGCTCTCCCAAGAACCATGTTATCAGCAGTGGTTGCAACCTGGATTCAGCAAGATTCCACCACCTGATGGGAGAAAAGCTGGGCATGCACTCACTGAGCTGCCACGGCTGGATCCTCAGGGATCACGGAGATCCCAGCATCCCTGTGTGGAGTGGCGTGAATGTTGCTGGTGTCACCCTGAAGAGTCTGCACACTGAGTTAGGAACTGATGGGGATAAGGAACATTGGAAAGAGGTTCACAAATAGGTGGTTGGCAGTGCTTGAAGTGATGAAACTAAAAGGCTACACATCATGGGCCATTGCACTGTTGGTGGCAGATTTGGCAGAAAGTATAATGAATCTTAGGAGGGTGCATTCAATTACTATTATAATCAAGGGGCTCTATAGAATCAAGAATGATGTCTTCCTTAGTGTGCCTTGTGTCCTGGGACAGAATGGGATCTATGACATTATGAAGTTGACTCTGACTCCTGCGGAAGAGGCATGTTTGAAGAAGGGTGTGGATACCCTGTGGTTAATCCAGAAGGAGCTGCTGTTTTAAGGTCTTCCAATGTCAACACATCACTGTCTCGGCTACAGGAGGGTTTAGTTGGAGTTGTGCCAGCTGTCTTTTTTATGTGACATGTGATTGAAGCTGCACTATTAAGATGGCTTGGGAAAACCTCAGTTTCTGAAAGTTTGAAGTAGAAATGGTTCACAAAACCCCAGAGCTCTGTCCTGATGCCGGATGGTGCTGCACTTGTAGTGCTTAACCAGACTCCTGACAGCGCAGGCTCCAGTTACTCTTCAAACAGGTGTATATTACTCTGTTACACAGCTTCACACACCAAGCCTCATTAGAACTTTCCCCAGTTGGTCACAGCCTGGGATCCAGTGTACAAATCCAATACTGCATGTCTTGTGTGTAATTGTTTTAAATGATATTGTGATATATATATATATATATATATATATATATGAAGTCTACATTGCCATATAATGTAAAAAGATTGACTTGTGAACAGTACAACCCAGTGTCATACCAACTACAATACTAAATAAACCTTGAGCAGTGGGGAAAAAAAAAGAAAAAACATATTGTCTGATAACTCAATATATAATAAGAAACTAAATATATTTATAACTATTAAATATACCTGATAACAATCAATCACAATCTTACAGAATTTGTAATAAAATAGTATTTTTATCTGGCATGTGTCAGTTCTTCCAAAATTTAAGTCAACAGAAGGGAAACACTGCCCATGTGCTGCTCCAGAAGCTGCTGAGGGTGCTCACGGCCTCCACGCGCACAGTGAGGATTGTCCTCTGAGTCCTAGCCTCTGGGTGATCCCATCCTGCATTGCCCACCTGCCCTTGGTGCCAGATGCTGAGGCTGGGTTCCAAACTGCAGCATGGTTACAACGGAACAGCGCTTACAGAGACGTGCACAGTCTGCTTTTAAAATTTTTGTTTTATCCATACATGTTTGCAATGCAGACAGTCAACATGTGTCTCAGGGAATAAATGCACACACACACACACACACACACACACACACACACCCCACAACAGATTCTTTATTACTCCCCTTCCCATCTCCACCAGCCTGCCTCCTCCCTCCATCCATGGATGCCCTTTCCCTGTTTTCGTCATTATTCTCAGTATCATTTATAGTTCATATTTATGACATACAATTTTTTATGTTCATTGTGGGTACTTGGTACATGTGCATGACATTTCTTAAACTTCTGTCACTTTCTTTTCCATCCCCATTGTTTGATCTCTTAAATCCCTTCCCATTTGCTAAAGAACCTTCTAGAATAGACTAGGAGTGCAGTACATGCAACTTTTCCGAAGACTTCTTTCTTTCGAACTTGCTGCTGTGGTCTTCATCAGTGCTCTCTAAGCCCATGAGCCCCCCACAGTGGAGGCGGGGACCTTGGGGAGCTATAGAGAGCGTATTGTCCACTGCATTGCAATGAAGCCCTAATGAGCCCATTTCCTCCTCCAGAAGCAGAACGTGGCCTCGTTGCTCTCTGGGCTGCAGGCTGCTCCCAAATCAGAGGCAGATATTTCCTGTATTTCTCTCACTTAAGAACAAACTCCTCCCTACACCATGCATTGTCCTGTTGCTATACCTGAGTCAGGACTTGGAAGTCTGTTAGAATCCTCGGCTGTATGTTCTTATCAGGTGGCCATAGGCCTTTTGGTTACTTTACATGAATTCATTCATTTTTAAAAATGAGTAAATGAAAGAATAATTGCTATGTTTTTTACAATCATGTAACAGCATAAAAAATCCAGCCATCAATTTCTGTGATGTTCACACGCTGTTCAGTACTTGGAAGATATACAGACGTGGACATCACACTCTGTGTGAGCAGGATACAGCACTGCGTACCAGAAAGACCCCCCGTGCCCACCATGAGGCTGTCTAACTAAGAAGATCTACTGCTTTGAGTCAGTGGGACAGAAAATATGATAACAGGACCGTGGTGTTGCATATATTTAGTTGCAATTTACCTTGAGGTACTGAGATTGTCCTCATCCCCTTAAAACCTAGTCAGTAAAATTGAACATCAGATTTTGAAAAAATAATGCTTTATTCCTGCAAAAATTGCACGAAGCATTAAAAAGAAACTGAATAGCTTCTAAAACACAGAAAGGACAGCTTTTGTGATTTTATTTCAAATTATCTTGTTTTTAAGTGTAAAACTCAAGCAGATACTAGAACTGAGAGAAAACAATGATGCAATCATTGTTTGGGATTTGCCTGATTTTCAAAGTAGAAGCAGTGATGTAACACAGAACACAAAATAATTGCTAAATTAGTGACGAGCAAGTGCACAGTAGGGAGAGTCCTTCACTGGTTACCAACTCCTCTATAAATGAGTCCAAAATATTTCTCCACTGATATAGTTTGTGTCTAGTTGTCCCCCCAAAGCCTCATGCAGTTACTGGGGCAGGCTTCTACACTTTGTGGTTAATTCATGGTCCAGTCCTGGGATTATGGGTGTGAGGGCCACACATGCCCTGGGGCGAGTAATCTGCACACAATGTAGGGAATGGAGAGAAGATTGCTAGGTGCTGCAGCTGCTGCTCCTCCCTTTGCTCTTTGCTGTTTTCCACTGCCATGAACAGCTGCCTTCTGTGCTGTGCTTCTCTACCTTGGAGCCAGCTGAGTATGGATCTGACATCTCCACTAACTATGAGCTTAATAAACCTTTCTGTCCTTAATTTTTGGTGTCTGGTATTTTGTCCCAGCAATTGTAGAAAAGTAACAGACAAGCACCTAACATCACCAGTGAGTGGCACATGGCTCCATCTGCCGTTCCTCTCAGCTGCATTCCTCAAGCTAACCGCTGCCCTCACATCCCATTTCTCAGGTTCAGCTCACTTAACTACCGAGGAAGTAGAAGTGGATAAAGGAACAATTTGGTGTGAGCCACACTTTTTCTCATATGTGCACTGACCTTGTGACTGATGAACTACATTTCCTGTCTGGGAGAGCAGCAAAAGAACAAGGCGGTCTGTATAGGCCAAGGGCTCAGAGTCCTGAATGCTGAGGCTGAGGCAGAATGAAGCACATTGTGCAGAGACATCCAAGCTCCAGGCTACTCTCCAGCCTGCTATGGATGTCGGTGATCTTAATCTGTTCTGGTATGGATGATGCAGGCTTCTATGACTTTTACAGACAAAATCTTTGTACACAGCCCACATGGTGCTCCACATGGCTAGAGCTGGAAAGGGGAGTGGGAGAAAACAAAGCAAACTGTGCCTTCAGCTTGTTTGTCTTTAGGTTCTAGCTTAGTATAATGTTTTAGACTATAATGTTTTATTCACTATAACCTATGATCAGCTTTGTTTTCCAATTGTTCCCACAGGACCCAGTGTGGCTCAGAAAGTGACTTAAGTCCACTCAACCGCATCAAGGCCAGTGGGGGAAACAGCCACTCTGGACTTCCCCTAGGAGACAAGCTTGAACTTGTGTAAACTTTATTGGTACAAGCAACTCCCAGTGGACAAATGATTTTTGTTATTAACCAGGATTCTTTTGATCAAAATACAAAGATCAGTCACTATTCTGTCAACTTCCAGAAAGAAGTTAAGTCCATCAGTCTTATCATTTCTGCCTCACAACTTGAAGATTCTGCAAAGCATCTCTGTGGTCTCTGGGAACTTGCTGTGTTTCAAGTGATAGTAAGAGCTGAATAAACCTCAGGAGGCTCTGTAAGAGATGGCCCAGCTGCGGGAGCCTGTCCATGCTCTAGGTCAGGGTAAATTCTGAATAAAACCTGCTTCTGTTTCATTTGTAAACTGGGGTCAGTTGCAGGTTTTTTCCCTTTCACAGTCTTCCTTGAAGTTTCTGAATTGGAAGTAGAGCATACAGAATGGACATAAAGTCATAAAACTTCCAGGGCTAATGTTGAAAATTCACCCCATAACATCTTAAAGAGTCAGTTTACCTTTAAGATGCCCACAGCACAGAACTAGGATTGATGATTTGGAACAGCAGTGGAAGTCATTTCCCAGCCATTTGTTTCAGCTTCATGTCAGGTAGAATCACAGAAGGAGAACCACTAAGAATGACATGGTATAGAAGACTGATTATAAGGATGAGGATCTTGTCACTGCTGAGCTGGAGGAGGAGCCTTTGCAAATTCTTTGTCTTTCCATCTTGTATTGAACTTGACATGGGTGCAGGTCACCTAGGTTCACTTTCGGTAAGGACAGCTGGGTGAGGACAAATGCATGGCTACATGGAGACTTGTGGAGATAGTCATTCACAGAAACAAATGAGATCATGTTCATCTATCATCCCCTTCCCCTAAGTGTACAACGACAAGCAGAAACAGCAAAGGAACAGCCCAGATTTGGAGGCAGATTTAGTTACATCAACTTTTACCGATTGGGATCATGCCCACATCAGACCATGATCTGTGGTGCTCTAAGGCTGATAAGAGATTAGCAAACAGGCAGTCCAGAGGCAGAAGGGCTTGTCAAATGGGGACTGGGTTATATAAGGTGCATCATAATGACCAGCTACACATCACAGTGAGCAGCTGTTCCTAAGAGACAGCAGCAACTGGAACTAAAACAGTAATCACTATGTGGGCAACTGAGAGACTGAAGTGTCCTGGCTGGGGGGTCATTTTTTGTTCATTTCCCTCCTCATTTAGTTTCCCAGGCAAATTTTTGCTGGGTGTATTACATTTGACCTTCTGAGATGAGGCCCAGTGAGAAGCAGGAACACCAGTGTTGTTAATGACCCTGAGGTGGGCCCTGACCAAGGTCTCCAAGATTGTCTTATTATAGAGATTTTAGTTTCTCCTAAGTTGCTTTTAGGAAGAGACATAACTTAGGCCTTTCTGTTCTGTAACATTTCCCTGGCATCTTAGTGAGAGAGTTAATCTGATCCAGGAGTGAGACCAGTGTGCCTGGAACACTCATCAAATCTTGGTCAAGTGTTTGATTCATCGTGCTATTCTGTCGGAAAAATTGTCCATAGAGATTAAGACAAAAGCCACAATCAGCATGCAGCATGAAAATGAGGACTGGGGTAATCGACCTGAAAAGGCACCAGTATCAAGGGGAAGAGGTATACAGCAATCCTGTGAGCAGTGGCCCTGGGATTCGGCCATATATGGACTGATCAGCATCTAGATAGACCGGAACAGGGCTTTGAGTTCCTGCCTCTTGAGAGTGAGCCTTACAGGAGCTGTCCAGGTAAATGTTTCAGAGGATCTAAGACTGCAGTTTTGAAATTGTAGAGGCAAGTTCTGGGCAGTTAGCTCAGTGGCATAAGCGTCTGTCTGCAGTTGTAAAGGCAGTTCATATGCACCTACATATTAAGGGCAGGAGGAATGTCTACAGATGAAGCTGGGCTTTTAGCTGGCTACACACTGTGTGTAGTTTTTATTTTATCTAGTTTTTTAACTACCTCACACATACACACTCATAAAGATGTTCAACACGAACTACACTTGCCCAGCCTTCAATGCCACGTTTCTCAGTCCATAGAAGAGAAAGTAAAACAAGGAAATCAAAATTACTGGCTCTTGGCAGCAGGAGCTGCCACCAGACGTCAGCATATGAACACTCTCTTGCTCTTAAAGTTTGTCTCATCTTTGTTTTCTAGCAGCATGAAAACGTTACCTCAGAAATTTGGAATTTCATTCATATCTGATTCAAGTAGATTTGTCTGGATTGAAATATGAAAGGATCAAACAGAATGCAGTACCCAGGGCAGAGATCAACATCACCAAGGACACACAGAGAGGAAGATCGGAGAAGATTCAGGCACCTCAGTACAATTCTGTGATTTCATTTGGGATGTGGACTTGGAAGTTTACAAGGAACACAGGAAGAATCTGAGGACAGATTTGCACTGAATAGCTCAATTATGCCCTTTTGAGTTTCTTTATAAATACATTTTTGGAATTAGAATTTTGATCTTCTTAACCAGATGCAGTTTCATCATAAACATGAATAAAATTTTCATGTTTTGAGTGTCCAAGCAGAAACGTTATTTTGTTTTGCCCAACACTTATATTATTATCTATTTGGATGTTTTTGTTGATGGAACAGCCTTTTGGGTAAGGTTTTCTCTTCTTAACTCTAAAATAAGAATTACAACTTGCTCCAAACAATGTACATGCCTTTACAGTAAACATATGATTGAATTTTGGAATTAAGGAGGTCAATGATTCTCCCTCTAAGAGCTCACAATAAAATGAAGTTAGAGTTGCCTTGTAAAAATATGCTGTAGCTGCTGCTACTGGTGCTCATCCTACACACAACTGGAGAGATTTTAGAACTGGGAGTCATGTTTTGTCTCATCTTTCTTTTTTTTTGGGGGGGGCAAAGGAGGTAATATGTTCCTAGTATTCTCTTTAAGGAATTAAGGAATGCTCAACATGTTTCAAATTAGTATCAAATTAGAATCAAGAAAACAATCAAAACACAGAATTGATAATATTTGCTTTTACATAAGCTCACAGATTTTATCACAGATTATTTTACAAAATTTGGAAATGTCTATTACTTATCTTTCAATGCCTACTTAAATGTTATATTATGTTTAATCTTTTGCCAGATATCATTATGTGTCAATTTAGTAATGAAAAAGAACAAGAAATATTTAGCAAGGTACAGGCTTCCTCACCTAGGCATCACAGCACAGCCAAACTTCACCCATTTAGAAACCACACCTCAGAGGCAACTGCTGCCTCCTGCTGAGGAGCCTGCACCTGGACAGTCAGGAGATGGAGCGGCCCTTTCAACAAGAGGAAAGCCTTGTCCCCACGAAGCTTCCAGGCTGCTGAGGGTGTTCATGGCCTATATCTCCTTAGGCACAAATAACTCCAGCCCAAGTCACAGGTTGCTTGTCACCTCTCAGCAGAGCCAACTCAAATACTTAGGAGCTCTTTGCTGTAGCACTCTCTGATCTGTTATTTAACCTGATAGCAAGAATAGAAATTGTTTCAGAGAATTTTTTTTCTTGTCTCTTGCTTTCATTTATTACCCTTTTTTTCAACAAACATTTACTTGGGAGACAGTATGGCAGTAATGGGTATGATAGGACAAGCAGTACATATTTAGAAGACCAGAATGACAGGCATTTCAAGCATGACCTTACTATTACACATTGCTATCTTCAGTGCAGTTGCTTAGTTCACAGGTATCAGCATATATAGTTAGTCAGGGTGAGAATCCTACCAATTAACTGCTTGTTTCAAAAACTTGCTGAAGAGTCTCAGGATCATCGCCTTAATCATCTTGTGCATACAAATGTATGGCTTTGCACGAATCATGTTTCCTAGCTTTTCTCCTTTGTGATAGCCAAATTTTGGAAACAAACAAAATGCACGTTACCTGAGGAATAAATGAAAAAGATGTGCTATTTTTATAAGATGGAGTATTACTCAGCTATAAAGAATGATAAACCCGAAGCCTTTATATTTAAGTGGATGCCACTTCAAGATACAGTCATAAGTGAGATAAACCAGACCCACATATATAAATTTCAAATAGTCTCCCTAGTGTAAGAACTCAAAAGAAGAAATAACAATAGAAAAGTATAACATAATTAAAAAGAAAGCAGGAATTTGAGGATTAATCAATGAAGAAAAGGCAAAGAGAATTTTTTGAATGCGCTTTTCTAGTTGTCTATTTGTCCTTTGGCTGCTTTATATTAATTCATCCCCTGAAAGATTGAAACCAGTGGAAGCTGACCATCTTCATGACACACGATAACACAACAGCGTACGAAACCCACCTTCCAATTTAGTTAGTAGTTATGTGATGTGGGAACGTTTGATTCCACAGATATAATAACTGTGCTTTTCTGCGCTGCTTATAGGAATGAAAGCATCAGCCTCTTATAATTTCCGATACAACACTCCAAGTCAATTTTTAAAGAAATAATATTTCAAGAATATACCCAATAACTTCTGAAAGATTTTACTTTTGTCATTTAATTTGGAAGTGGTTCTAATAGTTGTAGAATTTAAGTAGGTTGTATAACTGAGTAAGCAAAAAAGAAGAGATCCTATCCCTGTCTTCGATGTGATTTGTTTTTGATAGATCCAAAGATTTATATAAAAAAGGATAAATATCTGCTGAATTAGTGGCCAGTAAGTAGGT
>NW_004524852.1:101193-102487 GCF_000260255.1 Octodon degus
GGGCGTCGGTGGCCTTCATCCTCTCTGGTAGGGACGGTGCGAATCCGCTCAGGCGAGCTGAGGACGAAGCGACTGCACACAGGCATATGGCGCTTCATATGGGGAGGAGAGAAGAGGGGGCGGGAGAATGGAAAACAAGCTATCACCAGTTCTGCTTGTGCTTGGTCCTAAATTATTCTCATAATCACTTTTGTCATTTAATTTTTTTTTTCTACAGTTTTATTGATAAACATATAGCAATGAGACAGTTTCAAACCAAATCGGAAGTACAGCCTCAACAAACAACACACTGCATACATTATTCCCAGCGGCCAACCGCTGCACAAGATGCGGACCCGTGATCCCATCCACAAACACAACAGAACAAATCACTCCATTCATCAAGACAATGCAACTATACATCCACCCCAACCACCCTGAACACACAGATACAGAATGGACATCCATCGGTGTACCCCACTTTTCCTAAGTTCAGTTACTGAATACTATAGCTGTGTAAACTCAGCAAAACATTCCAAAAGAGTCCAGCAGCCCACAATAGCATTGGGTCCCCCGTTTAACTGGCAATGACAGAAATTATTGACCTGAGTCACTCACAGCCCAACCCAACAGCATGGCTTTATTTCTTATATTTCGTCTTCATACTTTTCTACTGGATGGTTAAGACCAAGGCAAAGCAGGACCCGTGCAACAAGAGTTGCAGCCCTTTGGTCTGAGAAGGTCAATGAAATGCCCCCAGGATCCGTCCTGAGATCCTGCACCTCAGACCGCAGAACCCTTATCAGTGCAGCCACGTGGATGAGTCACGACCACCGCCCGACCAATGCGCTCCCCGCGAAAGCCCGAGAGAGTGTCCCCTCCCCACGCGACCCTCCCCAGGCCCACTCCACGCCATCAATCACACTCCTCCTTGGCCCCACAATCCTCCCGACCAGAAAACCTGGGACACCACCGAGGTACATGACGCCACAGCACAAGTTCCCATACGTCCCGAGTCTCAACCGACCCTAGAAGGCTAGGGCCAAAAAGCTGGCCTTCCCTGTAGCCCTCCCCCCCCTCCAACCCTGGTCTGCAAACCCAGGTTGCCACCCATCCAGAAGAAAAGCCTATCGTCATTATCAAACGACCTAGGCCATCAATCTTAACCTCACTATCTCACTGCATTTCAAACATCTTAGGCATAATAAGGAACAGGTATTTTTCATCAAGTATTGATATGTTGAACTTTAAGTCCCTACATAATATGATAAAAAACATTCAAAAATTAGATTATATTTTAAAAAATAGGATAAAG
>NW_004524852.1:102923-115759 GCF_000260255.1 Octodon degus
TTCAGTACATCAGAGGATCAGCACAGTTTTCTGTTTGTTCCTATAGGACCCGGTGTCACCCAGAAAGTGACTCAAGTCCAGCCAGCCACATCTGGGAGAGAAGGGGAAGTAGCCACGCTTGACTGTGAATATGAAAAAAATGGGACACAGACTACCTTTTCTGGTACAAGCAACTTCCTAGTGGAGAGATGACATTCCTCACTGGGAGTGCTTCTCTTCAGACTAAAAGGACTGGGCGCTACTCCATCAATTTCCCAAAACCTAACTCTATGAGTTTCATCATCTCTGGTTTACAGATGGAAGATTCAACAAAATATTTCTGTGCTGTGAAGTGACAGTAAAAGCTGAAGTGACAGTAAAAGCTGAACAAAAACTCAGGAGCTCCACATGTGACAGGCCCTGCTGCAGAGCCCAGTTGTGACTCGCATCTGTGACTCCCAGACCAGAACAGAGCACTGTAGTTTCTTAATCTATGATCTGGACTTGAAGATTCCATTCTAAATAAAACTTTCTTCTGTGTCATTCAGAAACTGAAGACAGGCACAAGTTTGTGGTCTATTTTGTTATGAATTTTTCAGTAGATAATAGATGACAGAAAACATAAATAAAGTCATCTGGCATTGATAATGAGCCCAATACAAACTTGATGTACTAATTTCACTTGAAGGTGCTCACTGAACACATCTAAATGTGGTTATAGGGAAACAGCAGAAATCCACTTCTTGCCTCTTCCTTTGGGCTTTGTGTCAGGTGCAGTCACAGAAAGAGGAGCGTGAGAACAATGGTGAGGCAGCCTTCTGCATCTGCTTGATCCTGAGGGAAGGTTTCTGCAGAGCTCAGGCCCGTGGATCTCGCCCTGAGCCTGATTTAATGGACAGTTGATGGAACTCATGTTGGGGAGAGAGACTTGGATGAGGACCCTGACAACAGCTGGAATCTAAAAGGATGAACAAAAATTTGTGTGTTCCTCACCTTAATTCCTTCAAAATTATTTCCTGAGTGACCTTCAGAAGAATTGCTGTCATTTGCAATCACACTACACGCACACTTGTCCCAAGACCAAAGGAAACAGAAGGACATGCGGGGGAGAGGGGCACTAGCTATGTCAGCATGAGCTGAGCTGGCGGATCAGCAGCAGCGTGTGCGAGCTGCCCCAAGGCCTGGGGTGCTGGATCCACAGAGCTCATAGAAAGAGCTGTTGTATCCCATCAACCTTCAACCTGTTGTACCATTCTGTGGCCAGTACTAAGCCACAGGAAAGGAAATGATATGAAAAGTATTTCCAGAGAGTTAAGAAAGATGAAAGGTATTTTATGCTCAAAAATAACTCCTGGCATAGTCATGCTTCCTGCTAATATAACATCACTATTCCTTATCCTACCAAAGGCCCACTAGCACTCTCCCCCTAAGAACACACAAGTAAGTCCTTGTGCCCATCCGTGGGTGATGTTCATGCCTTCATCTAGCTTAGATGCAAGCTCCCAAGGATATTTTGTAACTTAAATCCTGAAGTACAAGATGAACTTTCATTAGCACATCTTGTACCACTACAGGCAAATGGGAAGAGTACAAGCCCTGCTTATTTTATATGTAAGTATATTTGTATCAGAATGGATAGGAACATATATATCTCTTGCAGTCCTTGTTTCCACACGTGGTCTCACAGTTGCAGCTCCTTTCTCACAGCTCCCTGTCATCACCTTCTGGAAGAGAGTGAGCACCTTCCCGCACAGACACGCTTGACTTTGTGCACAGCAAGCTCCTCAGTCAGGAGCGCCACTGCACGGAGCGCTGTGGGGTTAAATGAGTCCTGTGCTGCCTTTGGCAGGAGAGGTGCAGACAGGCAAATGGGTGCAGGCTCCTCCTTGAACATATTTATACAATAAACAATATTTTTGCAAAACTCAGATAAAATCTGTAATCTTATTCCAGATAAACACTGTTTTGAGAAACGTTTGAAATAACGCATAGTTTGTCAGAAGCAGTAGACATCAGCAAGGAAACTATTTTTAAAAATACTTGAATAACACTGAATAAAACTTTCAAGCACACTGGCAAGATAGCTCAGCAGACTAAGTGCCCACTTTGGCAACTGCAGGGACCAATGACGTTTTTAAGCCCCTTATTTTCACTAAATAGGTTCCATTTTGTTTTGTCCCGAAGGTGCACAAATATTTTACAATAATATTTTTCTCACCTTTTGATTACAAGATAGCTTGTTCAGCGTTGCTCGGTTCTGTCAACACCGCCCATAGAATTGCTATAATCACTGGCCACTATGAAAGTTCTTTTAAAGTTTTGGTTTTTCTTCAAGTCATGTCTATTTTATGAATAGTTGCAAAGAAGGAGATACCTTTTTGTCTTTGCACTTCCCAACACCTGCCTTTCCTCTTTGATACGCTAACATTCCATGTTGTTAGAACACTCTGACCGTCTCTGTGCCAGGACTTCTGCTCTATCTTTGCTCCTTTGCTGGTATTGCCATCCTGTCTGCATGGTGCCGCGCTGCCCTTCCTCTGTGTTTCTCCATCTACATTTTTTGGCTTTTGAGCTGTCTTCCGTGCTGCCCTCTAGTGTTCGCGGTTGGAATTGTTCGTGTCTGAAGCTTATTTGCAATAGAAACCGTATTGCTGCACCAAGACCTGCAAATCTCCTCTTGCAGGAATCACACAGAAAGATTCAGGCCTGGCCGGCTGCTGATCTGTTGCCTCATCAGATGTGGAGGTGACTGATGTCAAAATGAAAACACAGTAAGTGGCTTCAGGGTGTTTGTGCAACAAAACTCCACATTGCTACACAAGGTGGCAGCTTTTGCTCTGCTAAGTGAAATTTCACTTGCTGTCCTATTCTTTACTGTGTTGTGGAAATATCCTGAGAGTGGTAGCAAGAGTCACTGGTGGTGAAAAATAAGGCATTGTAGGGAAGACAGCGTCACATACCCTTTCCATGGCATACTGCAATTCCCGATCTTTCAACACCTCATAGTCTTTTGATGCACCAAAAGTAAGAAACATGGTACACCATGGATACCTAGGATGATTCATAAAATCTGCTGCATTCTAGATGTTACAAGATTAAACTCTGAAGAATATTGTGAGCTTCATCTTAAAAAAAAAGAGTTTTTTTTTGTCTGCTTATGTATTTTAGTACAGTGTGTACAGGGTCTCACTACACAGATGGGACTTAGAGTGATCCTCCTGTTTTCAGCCTCCCAAACTCTGGGATTACAGCCACGCACCACCATGCCCAGTCTCAGTTGCTTTCTCAGCAGGCATGGCACACTGGAGAGCAAACCCTGGTCTCTGCACCTGCTTAAGCAGGCACTTTAGTCTGCTGAGCTATCTGGCCAGCCCCATGAGCTTTGTCTTACAGAGAGTTTCCCATACAACTTTGCATCTTGCTTCCTAATCTGTGAAAGTGCTGCACATCATGAAGTGGACTTGGTTGAGTACTTGAGACAGGTAGGTTATTCTAGTAGATGACTTGCATGTGTGTTCTCATTTAATTCTTGGGGAAGTCCATTGAATTTGGCAACATATCTGCTATGACAAAGATCTTGATATTATAAAGGTTGCTTGGATCTCTAGACACCACCATACATTTATTGGATGATGTTGGATGTATTATCTAATGATTTTATGCTCACTAAACTTATTTCTGAATGTTAGTATTGAGAATGCATAGCAGAATGATTATTATGATATGTAAATGAAATGGAGCCTGTCAACACCAGTGTGGACACACAACACCATGTTACTTAAAGAAAAGGCAATTGAATATGTGAGAAGTTAAATTCTTTCCTCAATGTTATGAAACAAATATGGTGATACAGACTTACTTCTATGCCTTATGTGGAAAACAAAGTCCATTCTTTTTTGGTACCAGGAATTGAACTCAGGACCTGGAGCTCACCAGGCAGGTGCTGTACCACTGAGCTATATCCCACCAAAGAGCCAAGTCCATTTTAAGAATAAAACATGAGTCATGCCATTAAACCACATGCATGTGCTGACTGGCCTAAATCACCAATAGGCTCTTCAATCACAATCTATTGTTCACAATCCACTTAGTACAATTTCCACAAAGAAAAGAGTTAGGATTAGTAAAAATTAAAATAACGTCCTTTTCTTAAAATTTGTCTCAGTTACTTTTCTCTCATTGCTGGACAAAATCCCTGCCACTCCAAATGAAGAAAAGAAAGGTTTTTTTAGCTCACAGTTTATGGAGGTTTCAGTCCATACTCAGCTGGCTCGAAGGCAGAGTGCCATGTGGCAGAGCGCAGCAGTTCATAGCAAAACAGCACGAGCAAAAGGGCAGGAGCGGCGGCCAAAATGGCAGCAGAGAACAAGCCTCTCTCCTTAAATTGCATTTAGGCTGTCTGCCCCAGGCCAGGTGCAGCACTCACAACCATAATCCCAGCAGCACTTACACACCCATAATCCCAGCACTGGTACATGATTAATCACAAAGTCTAGAAGTCCACCCCATGACTACATGAGGCTTTTTGGGGACAATTAGACACAAACCACAACAAAATTAATCTTAGTTGTTGAAAATTGTAAACTCTAGGAAAGCAACAAGAAGAAAATAAAATTATTTTTTTATTAAGGCATGCAGAAAATTATTAGAATTCTGTAGTATATTCTTATTATATTTTTGTTTAGTCACATAAGGAAAGCATAATTTACCAAGAAGTGAGTACACTAAGTATTGGGTATCTAACTTGTCTTTTCATTTCTATGTATTGTTGGTATTTCATGCCAGTCACTTTTTCTACCACTTTTGTCTTATTATAAATATTGTTTCCTTAAAACGCCTTTGGTGATGCAATAGAGGGTGCTAGGTTTGGAGGCATCAACAAGAGGTTTTCCCTTCATCTCTCACCTAAGAGCAACACAGTCCCATTAAACTCAGGAATGTCTTTTTTTTTTATGTAGTCTGTTTTAGAAGTTAACTTGAAAATAAGACATTAATCCAAAATTTATAGAAATTTATGATGCGATTTTTTCTTTGGGAAAAAAATTCCAATTTCTATTTTAACAAAGAGACATTAGACAAGTAACCAACTAATACCCCTCCAAAGCACCCCATGAGGAGCCTCCCGAAGCCCCATGGTCTGTGATCACTGTGTAGCAACAGTGCAGGTCACCTGGCCCAGAAGAGGCCCTGAGGATGTGGGGTGGACAGGAAAGCTACAGTGTGCTCTGGGCAGTGGACTCTAGAGTGGAGTTCTTTGAACACACACAATAATGGGAGTGTGGCAGGGTTAGGGTAGGCTGATAGCAAGGAATGCAGGATTTATTACCATGAGCCTTTTAGTCACTTACTGGTGATCTGACCTTATATAACTAGCTTCCTAGTACTTTGGGTTTAACTCTGTTGAGGAAAACATGGACTGGTCAGTGGGTTTCACATTAGGATGAGATTGGGGACAACAGAACAATCAAAATGTGAGTATTTGTGGACACTGTATGGATTTGTGTTTGATTCAGATATCAATTTCAATTTTCAATTTTCAGATATTATCAGAAGTCTTACAGCAAATTAACATACGAAACTTGGAATTTTTTAGTTTCACCTCTTACGAATACTTTCTTAAGTTTTAAGGTTTACCCTTTACTAGATACTAATGTTTGTTAATCAAACCATAAGGAAGGACAAAATAATGCTTAGGAAGGGACACATTTCCTAAACTAGACATTAGCAAGAATTCAGATGTGGGCATCCCCAAAATCACATTTCACAGGCCACTGTAGGCTGTCGAGGGTGCTGCTCACAACACATCACAATCTCAGGGTGGTCTGTGCAGCAGGAGGGAACCCTGCAGGCCTGCGACTCTCCAGGACATGCGGGCATCTGTGTTCTATATCGGCTCAGATGCAAGGAACTGCAAGTCAGCATATGGAGGTAAAATAAGACAGAAAAGATGTCTCAAAAGCTTTGGCGCTCTTCCCAACACCCTTCAGTGATGTGTTATTTATTTTTAAAAATAATTTTATTGAGAAACAAATAGCAATTAGTTTCAAAAATGATTAGTAGGACACTTTCAATAATTAATACATTGCATATTATGTCTTAGTGGTTATTCATTGTATAAGATGGACACATGATATCCTGTCCACAAACACTATTAGAATAAATCTTTCCATTCATTGAATTAAGAGAATGTAGCTGTATACCTATCCTATTTTGAATATACAGATACAAAGTGGTAGTTCATTTGCATCCTCTTTATTTGTTTAGTTCTGTCACAGAAGGGTATTCCATTGTCATTTAAATATTGTAGGTGCGTGAATTCAGCAAAATATTCCAATATAGTCCAGTAGTCCATAATAGTAGTGGGTTTTCCATAAGACTGGCAATGCCAGAAGTTGTTGACTTGAGTCTATTATAGCTCAGTATATTAATATGGCTTTACTTTTTATATTTTGTTTTTATACTTTTCTGCTGGATGGTTAAGATCCACATAAAGCAAGACCTATATAACAAGAAATGTAACTTTTGTATCTGATAAGGTCAGTCAAATCTCCTCAGGACTTACCCTGAAGTCCTATACGACAGTTTGTAGATCCTTTGTCAGTGTCAGCCATGTGAATGAGTCATGGCCATTGCTTGACCAATTTGCTCTCTGTGAAAGCCTGAGAGAATGTTTTCACTCTATGTGACTCTCCTTAGGCACACTCTACATCACTGATCGATTTCCTCTCTGGCCCCATAATCTCCTTGATCAGAAAGTTTGGGACACAACTGAGTTACGGGATGTTACAATACAGGTTCCCCCATGTCCTGAGTCTTCACTGACCTTGAAAGTCTAGGGCCAAAATGTTGGCTATTCTTGCAGCCTTTCTTTTTCTCTAATTTTTGGTCTGCAAACTTAGGTTGTTAACCCTCCAGAAGAGAAGCTTATTATTATTATTACCCTACAACATAGGCAGTTGAGCTTAAGCTCACTATCTGTCTAAATATCAAACATCTTGGCATAACATGGAGCAGGTATTTTCCATCAAGTATTGATGATACAGGGAGAAAAACTGATCTCAGTTGGGCAAACTCCAAACAATATAGGGAACCTCCAAATGACACAGGGAAACATGATCTTCCAACTAGACCTGGATGAGTTCATGTTCTCTAAAGCCAAAGAATGAATTTTAGGAACAAACGGAGGTTATTAGCAGAACATATTTATTGAGGGTAAGAAAGCTCCTGTCTGAGAGAGGGACCGGAGGGAGGCCCGATCGGGTACTCTCTGAGAAGCCATCTCTTCCAGGGACTTTTGTAGAGTAAAACCATGCAGTGAGGTGAGTCAAAGGTGGTGGAGAACATGGGAACTCGCTTAGTTGAGCATGAGGTGGGACAAAACTTTGGTCAACCAATGAGAGTACAAGCACCATTGCTCAGGTAAAATTGATAAAGTCTGGGACCAAATGGGGAAGGGAGTCATGTAGAAAGGGAGCATGAATGTAAAAGAGGAGCCATCAGATAAGAATTCTTTTTGGCTTTCTCAGGGTAAGATCAATCCCAGATGCTACCCTTTAGAAAGGTTAGCACTTGTTTTCTTTAGGTCTGGCTCACAGCAGGAGCATCAGTCCCTCCCACAGTTGTAAGGTTTCTTGTCTTTTGTGCTGTCTCCTTCCAGGACCTGGCCCTATCTGACTGCCTATAATATTTCTATCTAACTTGGCTGCCTGCAACATTGATATGTTAAATTTTAAGACCTTGTAGAATATAAAGAAAAAAAATTTAAAAATAGGAATAAGCAATTACATATATTTACACAGAAATGTAGAAATCTAACCATATATAGCATTATAGCAGGACAGCCCTGTGACCTTTTTTTACTTGTCTCTTGTTTTTGTTTATTACTCTTTTTTTAAACAAATATTTGGTTAAGAGACAGTATGGCAGTAATGTGTATGACATGACAAGCAGTACATATTTAGAAGACCAGAGCGACAGGCATTCCAAGCACGACCCTACCATTACACATTGCTATCTTCAGTGCAGTTGCTTAGTTCACAGGTATCAGCATATATAGTTAGTCAGGGTGAGAATCCTACCAATTAACTGCTAGTTTCAAAAACCTGCTAAAGATTCTCAGGGTCATTGCCTTAATCATCTTGTGCATATAAATGTATGGCTTTGCCCCGGTCATGTTTCCTAGCTTTTCTCTATGCCTCCTCTTCATTGTCTAAACCTTAAGTTCTCACATTCCTTTTAATTGTGTTATGCCTTTCTATTTTTATTTCTCTTTTGAGTTCTTACATTAGGGGGACTATACGAAATTTACACATGTGGGTCTGGCTTATTTCACTTATGAGGATATCTTCAAGTGGCATCCACTTAAATATGAAGGCTCAAATTTTATCATTCTTTATATCTCACTAATATTCCATTCTGTAAAAATACTACATATTTTTCATCGATTCCTCAGGTGATGGACATCTTTATTGTTTCCAAGATTTGGCTATCACAAATTGTGCTGCTATAAACATAGGTACATGTACATCACTATGATATGATGTTTTCAATTCTTCCAAAAAAATTCCGAATAGGGACATAGTTGGTTTGAATGGGATTTCCAGTGCTGTTTTTTAAGGAGTCTCCACACTGATTTCCATAATGGTGGCACCAGTTTACATTCCCACCAGCAGTGGAGAAGGGTTACTTTTTCCCCACAGCCTCTCCAAAATTTGTTGTTGGTTGATTTCTTGATGATAACCATTCTTTCTGGGGTGAGATGGTACCTATGTTGTTTTAATTTGCATTTCATGGATGGCTAGTGGCATTCAGCATTTTTTCATATATTTATTCACTTCTTTAATTTCATCCTCTGAGAAGTGTGTGTTCATCTCAGATGCCCATTTCTGGATTGGGTCTTTAAATGTTGGGGCCCTAATGTTTTTTAGCTCTTTATAAATTCTGGAGAACAGGCCTTTGACTGAGAGCTTATTAGTCAAGATTTTTTCAAAATTTATGGGTTCTCTTTTCACCTCGTTGGTAAGTTCTTTTGACATGCAAAAACTTCTCAATAAGAGGAGGTCCCAGTTGTTAATTCTTTCAAGTATTACCCATGCAATTTGATTTTTGTTCATGAACTCTTTGCCTACCCCTATATCTTGAAGAGTTCCTCCTACTTTCTCTTCCAGGAGATTTAGTGTTTCTGTTTTAATGTTTAGATCATTAATCCATTTTGAATTTAGCTTAGTGCATAGAGAACAGACCTGTGTCAATTTTTAGTTTACTGCATGTAGAGAGCCAGCTTTTCTGGAACCATTTGTTAAAGAGACTATCTTTCTTCCAGTAAGCATGTTTGACCCCTTTGTCAAAGATAAGGTGACTGAGTGTGTTCTTAGAGGCTTCTGTGTCTTCGAATCTATTCCATGGATCCTCAGGTATATTTTGTTCCCAGCATGATGTTGATTTTATCACAGAAGATTTGTAGTATAATTTCAAATCAGGAATTGCAATGCCTCCTGCCTTTGTCTTTGTTGCTCAGGATTGCCTTTGCTATTCTAGGTCTTTTCTGGTTTCAAATATGTTAGGTATGATTTCTCTAGGTCTGTGAGGTATGTTGGAGGTAGTTTGATAGGAATTGCATTAAATCTGTACAGCAATTTTGGGAGCATGGCCATCTTCACAGTGTTAGTTCTTCCAATCCAGGATCTGGGAATATCTTTCCATTTTCTGAAATTCTCTATGATTTCTTTTTTTCACAGTACTGTAATTTTCCTTGAAAACAAATTTGACTTCTTTAGTTAGATTAATTCCAAGGTATTTCATTTTCTGTGGTGCTATTATAAAAGGTATTGTTTCTACAATTTCCCTCTCAGTGTGTTTGTTACCTGTGTAAAGGAATGCTATTAACTTTTCGGTATTGACTTTGTATCATACTACGCTACTGAATTTGAGTGTCAATCCTAGTAGCTTCTTTGTGGAGTTTTTTTGGTCTTCCAATTGAAGTATCATGTCATCTGCAAATAATGATAATTTAACTTCTTCTTTACCTATTCTTATTCCTTTTGTTTCTCTCTCTTGTCTAATGGCTCTATCTAATGATTCCAGAACTATATTGAATAGGGGTGGTGATAGAGGACATCCTTGTCTTGTACCAGATCTGAGTGTAAAAGATTTCAGTTTATCCCCATTTAGAATTAAGTTAGCTGTTGGGTTGTCATAGACAGCTTTTATCAGATTGAAGTAGAGACCATCTATTCCAATTTTTTGTAGGACTTTGAACATGAATGAGTGTTGGACTTTGTAAAAAATCTGTTCTGCATCAATTGATATAATCATGTGGTTTTTAGATTTCTCTCTGTTGATATAGTGTATTACATTTATACATTTACAAATATTGAACCATCTTTTCCCTGTATTCATTCCCTGGAATGAATTGTACCCTGGTCATGTTGTATAATCTTCTTGATGATTTGCCGTATTCCATTTGTTAGGATTTTATCACCCATGTTCATGAGAGAGATTGGCCTGTAGTTTTCTTTTTTAATTGCCTCTTTCTCTGGTTTTGGGATCAGTAAAGTACTTGCCTTCAGGAATGATTGTGGGAGGATTGCTTCATTTTAAATTTTATTGAAGAGTATGAGGTGTATAGGACTTATATCTCTTGAAAATTTCATGTAGAATTCAGCTGTGAATCCATCAGTACCTGGACTTTTCTGTCGGTAGGTTTTTATTAATTTCATATTCCATTGGCTGTTATTGGGTTATTGAGACTTGTTATATGTTCTTCATTCACCTTTGGCAATTTGTACCTTTCTAGGAATCTGTGCATTTCTTCTGTGTCTTCTATTCTGTGAGAGTAAAGACTATCAAAGTAACTATTGATAATCTTCTTAATTTCCACTGGGTCTGCATTAATTACACCCTTTTCATTTCTTATTGCTTATATTTGAATTTTTTCTTTCCTCTTTTTCATTGGTAAGCGAGGGGCTTGTCAATTTTATTTAATCTTTCAAATAACCAGCTTTTTGATTTATTAATTCTTTGAATTGTTATCTTCGTCTCAGTTGAATTAATTTTTGCACTAATTTTTACAATTTCATATGATCTTTGGGCATTGGATATTTTTGCTCTTCCTTGTCTAGATTTTGGAGGTCCAACATTAGGGTATTTATTGTTTCTCATTCTTTTTTCCTAATGTGTGTGTTCACAGCTATAAATTTCTTTCTTAAACCTGCTTTCATTGCATCCCATAAATTTTGATAAGTTGTGCTTGAATTTTCATTGTACTGTAGATATTGTTCAGCTGCTTGTTCAGTTTCATCTGTGACCCATTGGCTGCTGAGTAAGGCATTGTTTAACTTCCATGCATTTATGGGTTTTTTTCTGACTTCTTTTGTCATTTATTTCCAGTTTCATTGCACTGTTTACAGGTAATATGCATTGGATAATTTCTGATTTCTTGTATATACTTAAGCATGACCTATGGAGTAGTATGTGATCTATTTTAGAAAATGACCCATGTGTAGCTGAAGAAAAATGTGTATTCAGCTGTGGTTGAGTGGAACATTCTTGGTAGGTACACTAGGTCCATTTATTCCAGGCTCTGTTTCAGTTCTGCTATTTCTTTGCTAACTTTTTCTGCTTCATCTATCTTTTTGGGATCAGGGTGTGTTAAGGTCTCCTGTTAAGAATGTGGTATTGGATGTTAATTTTTTTCATGTCCATTGAGGTTTGTCTTACATAGTTGGGTATTCCTGTGTTTGGTGTGTACATATTTATGAGCATTACCTTTTCCTCTTGGATTTTTCCCCTAACCAGTATATAGTGGCCTTCTTTATTTTGTTTGATCATTCTTGACTTGAAATTGAGACTGTCTGTGAAAAGAATTGCTACCCCTGCTTTTTTTATGAGGTGCTGGGGCATGTAGTATTATTTTCCAACTTTTGACTTTCACGCTATGAATTTTGTTATGAATTAAGTGTGCTTTTTGTATACAGCATATTGGTGGGTTTTGATCCACTGTGCCAGTTTCTTTTAATTGGTGAATTGAGTCCATTTGCACTGATGGTTATAACTGAGACTTATTGACTTATGATTGACATTTTATTTACCTACTATTTAACCCTTTTTCTACTGTTTGTTTGCTGTATTTGCTGGTTACTTCCTGTTCTCATTCATGGAGTTCTGATCATTTTGGTCCCTGTCTATAATATATTGTAGAAGTCTGTGTAGGGTTGTCTTTGCTATCATGAAATTCTTTAGTTGTTCTTTGTCATGGAAGTATTTCACTTCTCCATCAAACTTGAAAGAGAGTTTTTCAGGGTATAATAATCTGGGCTGGAATTTGTTTTCATAGAGGATTGGAAGTACTCTGCTCAATGCTCTTCTTGACTTTATGGTTTGTTTTTGTTTTTTTTTTAAATTTTTTTTTTTATTAGAGAGAGAGAGAGAGAGAGAGAGAGAGAGAGACAGAGAGAGTGGTGTGTGTGTGTGTGGCCAGCTCAGCCCACCAGGGGGCGGGCTGGCTGGCATGTGGTGCTGGGGGATTGAACCGTGGTCCCTGTGCTTCGCTGAACTTGTTCTAAGTAGGTGCTTTAGACCACTGAGCCATCTCTCCAGCCCAACTTTATGGTTTGTGAAGAGAAGTCTCTTGTTATTCTGATGGATTTTCCTTTAAATGTCATCTGTTTATTTTCTTTAGAAGCTTTTAGTATATTGTTCTTGTGCTGGATTTCTAGGAGCTTGACTATTATATGTCTCGGTGTGTTTTTACTTGGGTTGATGTTATTTGGTGTTCTGTATGCTTCAGTTATCTGAATGTCAGATTGTTTCTTCATTTTTCTGAAGTTTTCTGGTATTACTTCGGCCCATATTCTTTT